>NC_022013.1:3596433-3605823 GCF_000317375.1 Microtus ochrogaster | reverse complement strand
TGGGAGGCTGGGAGGAGGTGGAAACTTGTTTTTTTTTCCTTTTCTCAATAAAAAAAAACCTACCAATGTAATCCATCATATAAATAAACTGATGGAAAAAAAAAACAAAAAAAAATATTATTGGAAACAACTTCCCTTTTCTACCTAAAAGCAAAGGGTGCTGCTATTTATAAAAATTATGTGTAGCTTAATGGCTTCAGTTTTTAATTATGAATGATGGAAGATACCACTGTTTTTTAAAGATCCTATTTTCTGGATATGAGTGTTTTCCCCACGTGTATGTAAGCGCATAATGTACATGTCTGGTGCCCTCAGATGACAGAAGAAGGTTCCGATTCCCTGGAACTGAAGGCCCAGTTGGTTGAGAGCCACCATGTGGATGTTGGGAACCTAATCCAGTTCATTTACAAGAGCAACAAGTGCTCTTACATGCTGATCCCTCCTCCAGCCCCCCTTTTAAAAGCATAATTAAATACTGTGTGGGATAGAAGCAGCATTCTTTAGAAAATAGAGTTTACAGCTTACTGGATGGAGTGTTTGCTAAGTATAAACAAAGCCCTCCTGGGTCCTTTCCCAAGAACATGTAAACCAGATGTGCTGGTATATGCCTGTAATCTCAGCACTCATAGCTGAAGTTAGGAAGATCAGAAGTTCAAGGCCACCCACAGCATATTCACAAATCTATGTAGCCTGGGACACAAGAGACTCTGTCTCAAAAGGGCTCTGTTTTCTAGGACTGTTTAAAGTTCCCAGAAATACTGCCCACATCAACATTCCCCACCACAGTGGAAAGCTTGTGATAGTCGCTGACTGAAGAGGAACGCAAATAAAATAATCCCACACTAGCTCTGAACAGGGTATGGGAAGCCATGTAGCCGCTGGAGGAGAAAGACACAAGCCGCCAGTTGGAACCTTACCAGTAAACCACTAGCCTCATGGTAAAATATAAAATAATAAAAATGGGTTAATTTAAGATGTAAGAGCTAGCTAGAAATATGCTTAAGCTATTGGCCAAACAGTATTGCAAATAGTATAGTTTCTGTGTGGTTATTTCAGGTCTGGGCAGCCGGTAATGAACAAGCAGCCTCCGTCTACAACTGACTCATCCAAATCCCTCAAAGTCCTCAGTTTACCTTCTTGGTGGTGCATACAGTGTGGATTAGAACATGGGTCTGAAGATGTGACTCTGCCCTCACAGCATCTCACTAAGTTGGCCACTTTTCATGTGGATGTGATAAAAGAAAAAAAAACCTGAAAAAAGCAACCTAAAGAGGAAGGGTTTGCTTTTTCACAGCTTGAGGGTGCGGTCCATCATGGCGGTGAAGGCGGGACTGCAGGGATGTGAAGCGGCAACCACAGTCAGGAAGCAGAGAGATGGGCGCTGTGCTCAGCTCACCTTCATGGAAAGGTGCCGCCCACTTTGCGTTTATCTTCAGTTAACTTCCTCATGGAATACCCAGAGATTTACTTTCTAGGTAACTCTAGAGCTGTCGGTTGCCAATCAGTTTGAATCACTACCTGTTCACCCCTCTGTGACCCAGGGAAATTGCAGGCCATAGTTCTTCCTGATTTATAAGATGCCATGTGCTACAGTTCTCCAGTACACGGCTTCTCAGTTTGCTTCTCTTTCCATGACTCCACAGTGCATGTCTGTTCTGCGCTGGCCGATATTCTACTGTCTGAACATGTTAGGGCACCTTTATTCACCTCCAGACAGTTATTCTTGTTGCTTCTAAGTTTGGACGATTATGAATCAAGTTCCTATAAACATATGCAGGCAGGTTTTGTGCGGCAAGTTCTCAGCTCCTTTGATCAAATGCCAAGGAGATAAATTACATGGTAAGAGTTTTGTAAGGGATCACCGAACCATCTTCCAAAGCGACTGTTCTATTACATATCCCTGCAGGAGATGAGCAGTGGTTCTTCTTCATCTCAACTTATTTATCCAAAATCGAGCCAGATGGGTGCAATGCTACTATGTATACAGTGGTGTCTCATTATTGTCCTAATTTATGTTTCCTGGTAACTTATCACATTGATCTTTTTACGTGCTTGTTTGACTGCTCAGTGTGTGTGTGTTTTGACTTGCTTTTTCTTGGTTGTTCTGATTTTTTGTTTTATTTTCAGTGAAGTGTCTGATAGGATCTTGAACCTTTCTTTTTCTTTTCTTTCCTTCTTGCTTGCTTCCTTTCTGCCTGCTTGTCTTTATTGTTTTATTTATCTGTGTGTTTATGTTGTGGTTCTGGAGCTCAGACCCAGGAATCCCCACTTGTTAGGCAAGTGTTCCAACACCGAACTGTATGCATTAAGCCTGTTCCTACCTCAGCTCTCCCCAGCCCCCGGAAGCTGGGATGACAGATGTCTGCTATCACATCTGGCTCTTGTTCACCAGTTTTTAATCAGTTCAACCACATCCTTATTGCTATGTTTCAAGGTTTTTATGGGTTTTAGATAATAGCTCTTCCAGATAGGTTTCACACATGCTTCCCCACTGTAAGAACACTCCAGCCAGTTAACTTCTGCCAGCCAGTTCTTGTACCACTTTAATAAGCCCAAATTACACGTTTGTCTACTATCCTGTTCACATAACTAGGCTTCATCATGCTTAACTTATCTTCCTTTAAAAATGTTTTTAATTTTTTGAGAACTTGATAGAATGTATTTTTATTTTTGTAATTTCCCACTCCTCCCCCAACTCCTCCCAGATTCACCCCTACCTCCCCACCTATCCCCAGACTTCATGTCCTTTTTTAAAATAGCCCACAAGTCCCATTTGGATAACAGCCAATTCTAAAGACAAGATATAATCCCACAGTTGAGCAGTGCAGCCTTTCAAGGCAAGAAAGACCATAAATTTTTAGAAGAAATTCTATCTCTGGAGAGATATCTCTGCTGTTAGGAGTACTTTGCTGCACTTTCAGAGGGCCCTGGTTTGGTTCCCAGCACCCTCATGGGTTGGTTCACAACCACCTATAACCCCAGCTCCAGGGCATCAAGGAAGCATCTTTGATTTCTTCTGGCACACGTGACATACACTCACATGGACAGACATACACATACATAAAAATAATCCTTTAAAGAAGGAGTCCTGTTGCCTTAAAAATTATCCCAATCCTCAATTCTATAAGGTTTGGCGAACAAACAAGTTTAATCTTATTCTGTCACCAAACTCAAAGGATTTTTTCCCCTTAAGCTGATATAAATGCTACTATTTTGTTCTAAGTATTAATTTGCAAAAGATTACAAATGACGGTAACATTTCCTTCTGGACAGATGTGAAAAAATGATTTCCGTCAATTTCCAGTTTTCTTATTTGCAAACTTTCTTGTGTGCTTTCCTTAAACAACTCCATTTCATCCAAATGGGAGCTGTTCCCTCCAGCTCCGTCCTCAGCCCCTCACAAGCACGTGTTCTATTGTGCAGCCAGCTCAACCACCTGGCACTGAATATTTTATTTAAGTCAAGAGAATCCCTGGCGACTGGCATTCATTCTTTCTGCTCCACATCTGGCTTAGCTGTGGTCTTTGAATACTTGTGTTTCATCTCCTATTTGACATTTCATAATGAAAAAAAAGTGTGTGGGACAAGCAAGGGAAAAAGAAGTGGCCATGGTGGGGCGTGGTGGACCAGCACTGGTGAGGTAGGTGCCTTGGGCTTCTCTGGAGGAAGAGAAGTACAGCATACAGATCTATTACAAAGGGGACATATTAGATTGGCTGATTGTATTGTTACAGGCTGTGGAATCTAACATCGGACATCTGTACACTGGGGGGATCAGAACTGCCTAGTCCACAGGCTGGGTACCCCGAAGTCTTAACCTTTCATTAAGATCAGGATTCTTGGGGAACCACTGGTTTTCGGCCCATGTGATGAAGCACGACTAATAAAAACTCAGAGAGAGAAATTGGGGTTCAACCTGAAGATCCAAAAAGCAAAACAGCCAGGCACTGGCTCTTACCTCGACCTCAATCTGAAATGGAGATCCTATCCAAGAATCTCAGAATGAGAACTGTCTCCTTCCCTTTTCATAATCTTCTCTAGGGCTGGGATTAAAGGCATGTACCACTACCACCTGGTCTTTATGACAAACTAGGGTGTCTACTGGGATTAAAGTTGTGTGTTATATAAACTGGTCTATAAAGAGGATCAGTGTGGCTGTTTTATTTTTCTGATCCTCAGGCAAGTTTTATTTATTAAAATACAAGTGAAATGCCACTACACTGTGATATTTGGGTTCTGATATCTGCAACATGAATTCTAATTGGTATTAATAATAAAAATCCAGAGTCCGATATAGGGGATAACACTGGAAGATCAAAGAAGCAGAGTGGCCAGCCACTAGAGAGTTCTTACCTCTACCAACGCTCAGATCAAAACGCCCTCAGACTGCTTCTTCAGACTAACCGTCTTAGGCAGTACAGCTCCTTAGACTGCTTCAGGCTGCATTCAGCTTCTGTCTCCTTCCTAGTGCTGGGATTAAAGGCATGTGGTCCCAAGTGCTGGGATCACCTTCCTGTAGTCTCTGTTTCTCTTTTAGACTGGATCAATTTTGTATAGCCCAGGCTGATCTTGAACTAACAGAGATCCATCTGTTCCCCAAGTGCTAGGATTAAAGGTGTTTGCCACCATTTTCTGGCCTCTAGTGGCTTAGCTCTGCACTCTGATCTTCAGGCAAAGTTTATTTGTTAAAATACAACCAAAATATCACTACATATATCACTGAAGGAACAAACATTAGGAACAACAGAGTAGGTGCATTCGCCAACAAGATGTGAAGGCAATAAGACAAAAAGCAAAACTTTCCCGTGGGCCTCCTTGTAGCTGGTTGCCCCTGGAAACTATCACCCACATTTATGGTGGATCCTCCTCCTTTAGATAAGCTGATCAAGAAAGACTCACAGGTGTGTCCAACAGCTTCTCTCTTTGTTGATTTTAGATCCAGTCAGGTTGATAAGCAAGATTAGCCCTCATATGTGGGGTTTAATAAATGAATTGGAAAACAGGAGCCCTCTCTTTCTGAGACAACATCTTAGCCTGAAGTCCAGGCTAGCCTTCAACTAGCCATGTAACCAAGAGGGCTTTGGACCCCTGACCCTCTTGTCTCTACTTCTCAAGATTATAGTTATGCACCACCACTCTCCTTGGTAACTCAGGAACTTCAATCTTTTAAAAAGAAAAACACAACAAGGGTTTTACGGCTTCTCGGAGACATACCCAACTACAAGCCTCACTGATCTCGACCTTCAGAGCCACCATTCAGGAAAGAAAAAGTTGACTGAACACAGCTCAGTGACGCCATGAAATTCAAATTGATGACCAAGTCATTGAGGACTAAGTGGCTTCTCAGTGACCAACAAGTGGGCAGCCTATACATCATGGATACCCTGAACTGGGAAATAATTTGTGTCCCAGACAGGATGGCATTTCATAATACTACAGAGGAAGGTGTGCAAATCGGAACTTGTAAGTTATTTATTTCTGAACTGTGTGTGTTTACACGTGCACACACGCCTGTATTCATGTGTACACAGATGCACATGAATGGAGGAAAGAGAGGACAGCCCTTGGTGTCAATTCCTCAGGAGTATCCACCTTACTTTTCTATTTATTTTTATTTTTATTTATGGGTATGAGTGCTTGAGTGTCAGGGAGTCAGGGGTGCACATGACTGTAGGTCCCAGTGGAGGTCAGAAGTATGTTTGATCTCCCTGGTGATGGAGAGCCACCTGATGTGGGTGCTGGGAACTGAACTCCAGTGGTCTGGACCAGCAGTAAGTTCACTTAACCCCTGAGTCGTCTCTCCAGCCCCCATCTACCTTATATTTTGGGATAGGGTGTGCCAGTTAACTTTTTGACAACTTGACATACGCTAGGGTCACTTGAGCTAAGGTAAAAACAGTTGGGAAAATGCCTCTATAAAACTGCCTTAAAATCAAGTCAATGGGGTGTTTTCTTGATTAATGATTCAAGTGGGAGGGCGCAGCCCACTGTAGCCAATGCCACCCCAGGCAGGAGGTCCTCATTGCACAATAAAGCAAGCTGAGCAAGCCCTTGGGAGCAAGCCACATAAGCTGTGTTCTTCCATGGTCTCTGCTTCAGTTCCTGCCTCCAGGTTCCTGGCTTGGATTCCTTCAGTGATGAAGTGTGATTGAGACATGTTAAGCCAAATAAATTTAATCAGTGCTTTCTCCAAGCAATAGCAGCTTAACTACAGCATAACACAGGATCTCTAACTCTGGAGTATGATGCCAAGTCGGCTAGGCTGGCCAGCAAGCGTAAGGGACTCACCTGTCTCTATGTTGCCCATGCTGGGGTTTCAAGAGTGTGCTGCAAGACCGAGGATTTTTAAAATCTGAGTTCTGAAATCAAGCTCATGTCCTCACGCTTGTGTGACAAGCACTTTGCCACCTGATCCATCTCCCCAGCCCCAAGTGTTGTGCAACCTACCCAACACTTATTACTAATACTTTCCAAAGTCTGGATTTCAAAATTTTCATTCCATTTATTTATTCTAATAAAAGTGTGTGTGCCAAAGCCCACACTGTATGGAGGTCAGAGGACAACTTGCACAAGTTAGTTCTCTCCTTCCACCATATGGACCTTGGGATGGAACTCAGGATGCTGGGCTTGGCAGCAGGGGCCTTCGCTGAGCCATCTTGCTGACCTCAGAGTCTTTCTTTCATGTCTCATAAGTGGGTAGTAAAACGAAGGAGGGCACAGGCAAAGCCTTGTAACCCATTAGAAACTTCCTTCAATATCCACACAGGTCAAATACCTCTGGCCACCAGCACGTTAGCCGACTGTGATAGCTTAGAAATGAGTCTTTAGTAGCCTTCGGCTGGAAATGTCAGCAATAGCCAGATAGAAGATCAATTATCCACACAGCCCACGGGTGGAGATATTTGAGGAACCATGTTTCTGCAATATCAAAGAGAAATTCTAGAAGGTTCTGAAACACTATTTTTCCTTCAGTGGGAAGTAGTGCCCAAAATACTCTACCACATCATAGATTCTTACCTCCAGAGAAAAAGCCTATAAAGAAGTTTCAGAAAACACAGTTCCTGGGGGCAGGGAGATGGCTCAGTGGGTAGAGCGCTTGCTGGGCAAGCATGAGAACTGAGGGTTGAACCCCTGGGGCCCACGGAAATGCTGCATATGTGGTGATCCCCCAAAGTAGCGAGGGCCAGCCTTGAAACACTGAGCCAGGGGATCATGGGAGCAATCTCGAGAGCTCTGTTAGCTTCATTAGCCCAGTCCACAGCTCAGGGTTCAGCTGAGAGACCTTTGTTGGGGGCTATTATTTTGAGGTGTGTTACTTTTGTTTATATTGCATTTGTTTAACTCTGTGAAGCTGATTCTTCGCCTGTCTAAAACACCTGCTGGTCTAATAAAGAGCTGAGCGCTCAGTCAATAGCAAGGCAGGAGAAGGGATAGGCAGGGCTTACAGGCAAAGAGGATAAATTTAAGGAGGAATCTGGGAGAAGGAGCAAGAGAACAAAGAAGAACACTAGGGGCCAGCCACCCAGCCAGCCACGGAGTAAGAGTGAAACTAAGATAAACAGAAGAAAAGGAAAAAGCCCAAAGGCAAAAGGTAGATGGGATCATGGAAGTTAAGGAAAGCTGGCTAGAAATAAACCAAGCTAAGGGCAGGCATTTATGAGTAATAATGAGACTCCATGTGTGATTTATTTGGGAGCTGGATAGTGGCCCGCCAAAGAGTAAAGACTAAAACATCTAACTACAGACTTGGCCTCAATGAATAGTAGATAGCAATCAAGGAAGACTTCAGACATCAGTCTTAGGCTTCCATGTGCACACACATGCACCTGCACAGATCTGTGCACGCACACACATACAAACAACCATATACAGATGCATACCACACCAAAAAAAAAACCCTGCAAAATTTAAACACACACAGTACTGATAGGAAGGACAAGGGATCTGAAAGGTTCGTTACGAAGAGCCTCGTTCGCACTCATGGATGGTATCTTGATGTCCCAGGACGGGTTGCAGCTTAAGCTCCTGTCTCTACTCCAGCATCTTGAATGCCCTCAGCATTAACAACCAAAGTCATGCTTGGGATTCTGGAACTTTCCTGAGTGTCTTCTCTCTAAACCTGGATGGTGCCATCTCAGTTTCCACATGGCCCCTTTGGAATTGGTGGTGGGCAGCATTGTGGTATCAGCACAGAGGCTAACGCGGACTGACTCCCTGGATCAGTCATTTTCCAGACACGATGATAAAATGACTCAGGGGAGAAAATGGTTTATTTGTGTCATCAGTCCTAGAGGGCTTGAGCCCAACATGGAGGCATAGGCATGGCATCAAAGGCAGGAAGCTGACCAATCACACTCTTACCTGCACACAGGAAGGGCAGTACAGAGGAAGTGGGATGAGATTATAAACCCTCAAAGTCCTATCCCAGTGATTTGCTTCCTTCCTCCAAAGGCCCCAGTTCTCAAACAGCACTACTAACTGGGCACAACTCTTCAAGTACTCGAGTCTATGGGGGATGTTTCTCATTCAAACCACTACATCCCCTCAGTCCAATTTTAATGATGAATATTTGAATTAATTATTTGTTATTTCAGTCTTTGGACAAGATTAGTAAAAGGGACTGGAAAGATGACTCAGTCAGAAAAAAAATGCTCACTGTGCGAGTGTTGAGGACCTGAGTTCAGTCCCCAGAACCCATGTAAAGAAAGCCAGGCTCAACAGCACATACATGATCCCAGAGCTGAAAGGGTCGAGATAGGAGATCCTGGAGGCTTGCTAGTCAGCCAGCCTAGACAAGTCAGTGAGCTCCAAGCCAATGACACCCTGTGTCCCTCCCTACCCCCAAATGTGGAGAAAGTCTGACACCTGAGGTTCCCTCTGACCTTCATGTGCAGGCATGTATTCACCTGCACACAACGGTGCACACATACAAACCTTCAGTGGAAGGAGGGCTCTGTGATGTGACGGCAACTCCAAAGGTGGCATGACAATTCTAATTTACCCTGATGAATTATTAAAAGACTTGTAAATCCTTATCTCAGCTTGTAAGGCTATTTCCATGGACCTGAACTGACATGTAGGGCGAGGGCTGCTTATAGCATCAGTTCAAAACATAATCACTGGGAAAATTCTGAGCTAATTACTCTTTTTTTGTATTGAGACTTTCAGATAATTTGTGCATGTTTTATGCATAGGAAGGCTTGGTTCAGACTAGCCTCATTTTAAATGTCATATAGCTGCATGGGCTAGCAGCTTTGTTACTTAATAGCACCAATCTACAGTTCCCTGTCTTTCTCTTTTCTTTCTTCCTTTCTTTCTTTCTTTCTTTCTTTCTTTCTTTCTTTCTTCCTTCCTTCCTCCTCCTCCTCCTCCTTCTTCTCCTCTCTCTCT
>NC_022013.1:3560462-3596333 GCF_000317375.1 Microtus ochrogaster | reverse complement strand
TCCTTCCTTCCTCCTCCTCCTCCTCCTTCTTCTCCTCTCTCTCTCTCTCTCTCTCTCTCTCTCTCTCTCTCTCTCTCCCTCTTTCTTTCTTTCTTTCTTTCTTTCTTTCTTTCTTTCTTTCTTTCTTTCTTTCTTTCTTTCTTTCTTTTTGTTAGAGGGTCTACGTAACCCATGCTGGCCCCAAACTCATTGTATAGTCAAGGCTGGCCTTGAACTTCTGGCCTTGCCTCTGCTTCCAAACACCTGGTTTCCAGGTGTAGCCCACCACACCCATTATGCAGCACTTTGGCTAAAAGGCAGGACTTTGTGCATACCAGCCACTCTACCAACTGAGCCACGCCCCCAGACCCTCCATGTGCTTTCTATTTAAACCAGAGTTGAGAAGCGTTGGTGAAGAAGCACACAATTGACTAAAAATTGTCCGAACAAGTCAAGCTTGGTCTAGAGAGCTGTGCAGAAACCCCCTTTCTCCCTCAGTGAGCAGAGGTGCTGGCATGGACCCAGCTCCTTAGGAAGAAGGGCGGAGAGAAGATGTAGTGAATTGTTCTCAGAACTGTGTTGGAATTAGCCTCATTGGAACAATAAGGAAGAGAAGAAAGAGCCAGTCAGGCTTTCAGAGAAATTGTGAGGTCTTGGTCCCCAATGACGGAAGCAGTTCTGCTCATCTTAGCTCAGGGAGGTCTGTAAAGGCTTCGTGGCAAACACATAATTTCTCATAAGTCACACTGATTCTGAGGTCTCCTTGGCAATGGGTCTCAAAAGTCACAGGAGTCAACAGACTATCCATCTGACCTTTGGCTCACTCTGTGGCACACACAGAGGCTTGCCCTTTGACAACCATCTTTCCTTCCTTGTAGTAACCAAATGATTCCCCGGCCAAATGGCCTAATGTTCCTAGATTTTTCTTGAGTGTAAAGTATTATAGCATTATATTTTCATCTAAGTTCTACCTGACGATCGGCCCACAGGTATCTGTAGATTAGGTAGAATGTTCAGAGGAGTAAACACGCAAGCTCACGCTTCTGCCATCACTCCCTGTTACCATCATGTATCCCACGCTGTTGGGGGCCATGCACATGGAGGTCAGAGGACAACTTGCCAGATTCTTCCAGGAATCAAACCCAGGTCATCAGGCTGGACTGCAACTGCCGTCACCCACTGAACCATCTTGCAGGCCTCTTATGAGCAATGATGCTTTTGAGCAATCTTCCTGCGGTGGAGGGGGCTATGGGGATGTGGTTTAAAATACAATCTGCAAAGTCAAGGGAAACCGAACTTCAGTTTCAATGCTGTCCCTTGCTGTTTGTCATCTCAGACAGGCATTCCGTCATCTTTGGATGCCTCAGTTTCCTCAGCTACAAAAATGGAAATCACATCATCACGTTCTTACTGTACCTTTAGGGCGAAGTGAAATAAAGTATGCATAGTACTCAGGAAGTGTCTGCTACATCCTAGAGTCCAAGATAACAACCAGATTGGCCATTATTATTGTTTTCATATTAAGTTATTATTATTACTTTTGCTTGAAAAGTGCCCGCTGGGGAATATAGCTCAGTCAATAAAGTGCTTTCTGCACAAGCGTGAGGAGCAGAGCTCAGGACCCCAGCAGCAGTGTAAAATGCAGGTGTGGTGATGAGTGTCTACAGCCATGACACAGGGCAGGCAGGGAGTGTGGTGATGTCTACAGCCATGACATGGGGCAGGCAGGGAGCGTGGTGGTGTCTATAGCCATGACGTAGGGGAAGGCAGGGAGTGTGGTGGTTTCTACAGCCATGACATGGGGCAGGCAGGGAGTGTGGTGGTTTCTACAGCCATGACATGGGGCAGGCAGGGACTGTGGTGGTGTCTACAGTCATGACATGGGAGGCAGGCAGGGAGTGTGGTGGTGTCTACAGCCATGATGTGGGGCAGGCAGGGAGCGTGGTGGTGTCTACAGCCATGACATGGGGCAGGCAGGGAGTGTGGTGGTTTCTACAGTCATCACACGGGCAGGCAGAGAGTGCAGTGGTGTCTACAGCCATGATGCAGGGCAGGCAGGTAGTGTGGTGGTGTCTACAGTCATCACACGGGCAGGCAGGGAGAGTGGTGGTGTCTACAGCCATGACATGGGACAGGCAGGGAGTGTGGTGGTGTCTACAGCCATCACACAGGCAGGCAGAAAGTGCGGTGGTGTCTACAGTCATGCCGCAGGGCAGGCAGAGACAAGCAGAGACTTGGAACTCACTGACCAGCCAATCTAGCTGAATCCATGAGCTTCGGGTTTATTGAGAGACTATAGAGGAAAAAAAATGGGGAGGGTCTAAGGAACATACTCAACATCAACCATGTAGCTTACAATTACTCTATTTTACTATTAGTTATGTATTTCTATTATTTAATTATATTTATTTATGTAGAGTATGTGCACATACGTGTGAACATATGTGCCACAGTGCATGTGTGTAGATCTGAGGACAACTTTAGGGAGTCAGTTATCTCCTTCCATCATATGAGTCTTGGGGATCAGACTCAGGTCATCAGACAAGGCAGCACCTTCTGCACACTGAGCCATCTTGTCTTTGCCAGATATGTTCTTAATCTCTCAACTGACCAATTTATAAATGAAACTCAATTTTAGCTGTGCGCATGGAACATGGTTTATTTAAGATGGTATCTCTAGGGGGTGAGGAGGAGGACACTATATAAAGCGTAAGAAGCCCTTCCCAAAGACCACACACTGTGTTATTCCATACATGTGCTATTTCAGGAATATCCAAATCCACAGGGATTATCCAAATCCACAGGGTCCATGAATGCTCGTCAAGGGCATAGGAGGCAGCTACTGCTAATGGGCATGAACTTTCCTCTGGGGTGATCAATTGTTCAGAAATCTGATAGAAGTGAATTCTGCATAATTTTCTAAATAGATATTTTAAAAGTCACCGCACTATACAAAAGAAGTAGGCAAACATTTGCATGCATGTGTGAAGGACCAGGTATCAAGGACTTCAGGTTTTTGACTGGCCTGCTCAGGTCTGGCACTAGAGCAGAAGCCGCCATTGATAATACGTAAATGATGAGGCACAGTGTATTCTAAGAAAAGTTTGTTTACAAGGCTGAGAAGATAGCTTGGACAATAAAATGCTTACCTAAGTTTGATTCCCAAAGTCAGCTTTAAAAGGCAGCCATGGTGATACAAGCTTGTCCTCACAGAGCTGGGGAGGCAAAGATAGGCAGATTTCTGGTGCTTGCTCACCAACTTGGGAAAATTCCAGGGTAACGAGAGAGCCTGTCTGAAAAAATAAAAAGTGGACAGCACCTGAGGCATTGAGGAGTGACTCCCATGGTTCTTCTCAAAGGTACAAACACACAAGTGCACATGTACACTCCCCCATACACATACACCTGCATACACATGAATGTGCACACTCACATACAGACACACACTTGAAAGAAACTAGTCGATGGCCATGGAAGTAGTGTGGACACAGGAAGGGGTCAAGGGAGTTCTCACTTGCAGAGGGAACAAACCCAAAAGTTCTCTTTCCCACAAAGCCTGTGTTTTACATCGAACTTTCTGCAAAGCCAGCCTTGCAGAACTGATTAAACTTCAATGACTGTGGAAAGGTCAGAGCCTAAAAACAATTTCTCCTGGGTTCTCTTTAGCCTCTTTAATAGGCATTCCTTCTCCACTCCTGTGTCCTACCTAACATCCTTGGGTAAAATCCTTGGGATGTGCAAACAGAAACCTAGCATCTGCCTACCCAAAGGTTACCAATACCATCAGGCAGTGTCTGAGACCTACAGCAGAGGATTGTCCTGTTTACTATAACTTGCTACCTGGTGTTTACGTCAATATTTTTGAGAAGTGTCTTAATTTATGACTTCCCTTGTTATTATAAAACTTACATAAAACTGGTACCATATTGGAGCATAGCCATGGGGTACACTCACTCTGCATTCCTGGCAATGTGCATTCATATTTAACACCAGAACAAGTCATATTTTATCTGCTGTAAGGTAAGGGCTGCATTTGTATTGACAATAGTTTGTGGATGGAAGCATAGGGCATAAGGTGAGACTTGGGATTGGCATTTGGAGTGGAGGGCAACCTTGTGGGGCTGAGTCATGGACTGTGGGATCGAACCACATCTCCAGGTAGACAGTGGGGGAAAGTCACGTATTTTGGTGTCCAGAGGGGACATGTGTACAAGTGAAGGTTGAGAACCACATAGTACTGTCTATTGCCTCTTTTATCACCCCTGCACAACTTGCCTTACATATCTGTCTTCAATCACCTTCTTTGTCACCATCATAGCTTCCTTTCTGGTTCCATGATAAAATACCACAACAAAAGGCAATGTGGGGCTGGAAGGGTTTATTTGGCTTAAAATTCCAGACCAGAGTTCAGCACTTTGTGGAAGTCAAGACAGAAACTCAAGCAGCTGATCACATCACATCTGCAGGCATGAGCACAGGGAATACACACATTCTTGCTTGCTTTATGCTTATTTATACTAGCTTCCTCTTCTTTTACTCAGTTCTGGACCTCCTGCCTTGGGAATGGTGCTATTCACAGTGGGCTTGGTCTTTCCACATCAATTAACAGTTAAGTCTCCAATAGACAGGCCCACTGGACCCAGATAATTCCTCGTTATGAATCTCTTTCCACATAATTCTAGATTGCTAAATTGACAATTAAAACTAACCAAAACCCTCTCTCATTTTCTACTTCTGTATTCCAAAGGTTCTTAGATCACATGAGGAATCTTCAGTGCTGTGGGAACACCTTCAGCAAATAGCCTTTAAGATACTGGCCCACTTTGGGCATGGTCAAATGTACTATATACACAGATGTAAAAACGTGTGTGGCCCCTTGGCTGCTGGATTCAGTTCCCATTCCCTGCTCATACAGAGGACTGCTGATCTGTGAGTCTACCCCTAAATAAAGAACCCTTTATTATACTCCATTCTGGGCTAGTGTGGGACTAGTTTATTATTATCGACAAGTCTGGTGCCCAACATGGGGCTAACCAGTGAACCCTGAAATGTACAGAAGTGTGGCCAAAGACACAGGGAGAACATGAGGGACCCCAGAAGAAAATTGCACCACGGGTGGAGAGGTGATTAATGAGTGCTAGGAAATAAATAGTAGATGATAAAAAAAAGGAAAGAGAAAGGCAGAACAAAAATATCGGGAGTAAAACTGTAAATATTTGTAAATATGGGACAAGGAAATGGTATTCAACTATTTGTACAGTTGCTCGGATGTATTTTGATAGCTAGAGGAGCTGAAGTGGAACAAAAACAAAGGCAGAGATACTTAGTCTCTAAATATTATATTCCTGCCCCTGTGCTGGAGGCATATCCACCAGTGCTGCAACCCCATTGTCTGTCTATGGCACTGGGACTTGAACGCTCCTCAGAGGTCCTATTTTGCTGTCTTTCTGTGGTGTTAATATTTCTCCTAATAAATATTTGCCCCAAAGATAATCTGCCTCTGTATCCCCCTTGGTCCCTAAAGGTGAAACCTTTCAGATTGCTGACTCTCTGAAGAAAGTAGAATTTGAAGGCCTGGCTCCTGGCTCTGCTTATTGACGTCTGTGAGTGATGGTGACATCACAAGGCAAATTCAGTTTCAACTTCAAGTTCCTCCCTGCCTTGTACCCCAACTCTTTCATTTGACAATTAAAACTACCCAAAACCCTCTCTCATTTTCTACTCTGTTCTCCAAAGATTCTTAGACCACATGAGGAATCTTCAGTGCTGTGGGAACACCTTCAGCCAATAGCCTTTAATGACCACTTTGGGCATGGTCAAATGTACTATATACACAGACGTAAAAATGTGTGTGGCCCCTTGGCTGCTGGATTCAGTTCCCATTCCCTGCGCATGCATCCACCATTGCTGTGATAAGGTCCTCCTGTTTACAAATGACTCTTTGGCATGCTCCCCGCCCCCCCCCAATGTCTTCAGTCACAATCAGCTTTTAGAAAATCCAGCCCTGGAAGAATTCACCTAGCCATCTGTACCATCTGAGTGATGACCATCTTGACTGAAAATGGCCAAAGCAAACGCAGGCATCTAGTAAGACTTATCTCAGTTTAAATCTATGGCTCACACTTCCAGTGGGCCTAGAGCTACTTCCCACTCCTGCTAGGCACTTCACACCCCTACTTCACAATGAGTAATTCACACCTCACTCTTAGCACGTTGCCCACCCCCTGTCATTCCTAGCTCAGCTGAATTTAACCAAGAAAATAGCAATAGCAGAAGAGACAGTTCCTGTGCCTTCCTGGGCGCTTTTCTGGAGCCCTCCCGCTGCTCACTCCCCTTCTCGCCATTCCCGATGGCTTTGGCTTCATCTCCCTCTGAGAAGCAATCTGTTCCTCACTTCGCCTGCTCTGACCATGAGTCCCATCACACACAGCCAGAGCCCCGAGACTATCTAACTCACTCCTTGGGGCTTCAATTATAAATTCCAGTATGAAAAAAAAAAGTCTTACTGTCCTAACTGAGGTCATTGTTTTAAGTGTTGTTTTTCTCTGTGGGAATAGCATGATGATACTGCTACCATCTTGGAAGAGAGGTTACCACAGCAACCAATTGAGTAGCACAGTACACAGTTTTAACCAGGGCTATGACAATGGCAACGTCATAGCTGTTGAAAACCCCGGGTAGGAGAAGGGAGAATCCCAGCAGCCTCTTTTGATATTCCCGCCACTACCTCCTCACACACAATTGCAAGGGATTCTGGTAGATGCTAGAGTATGTGAGACATAAAAGGCTGGGACCTGCAAGATGGCTCAGTGGGTAAAGACACTTGCTACCGAAATCTAACAATCTGGGTTCAGTTCTCCAGACCCCACGTGATAGGAGAGAAGCAACTCCTGCAGGTTGTTCTCTGACCTCCTCTTATGATCTGGTACAGTGCTCCACCTCTCACATAGACACACACTAAAATAATAAAGTTTTAAAGGGTGGGGAAACCCCATGACACAATTTTCAGGAAGGCATCATCTAGAATGGGTGGGGTAGTGATGATGTAACCATTTGGGGTAAACGCATGCTTCCTATAATAACCTCTCATTCCTGATCTGTAATTAAGTTCAATCAATTCATAAACTTACCAAGTTCAACTTCAAATAAATTCTTACTTTGGTTCTAGGTTAACAAAAGAGACATCTATTTGTTCATGTCTCCCCAGGTACCAGCCTCCAGCCAATCAGGAGGAAGGAGGTTATGTCTCATGTGAGGATGTTAAAAAGGTCAGTCATTGAAAGCAAAGGACCAGGCCAGTGAGAAGGATGAGGGCCTGAGTTCAGTCCCCAGAGCCCACATGATGGGAGGAGAAGACAGACACCTACAGATTGTCCTCTGACCTCCACCACGAACCATAGCATACACGCTCACAGAAAAGACATGTGCAAACTAAATAAGTGTGATTTTAAATTCTTTCAAGAAAAAAAATAGTCACTAATCAAAAACAAATAAAACAGAACACTCGAAAAGCTTGTCTGTCACTGAGATAAACTACATGTATACTAGGGCATTAAACATTTAGGGAATTTATTTAGTTTTTCTAAAATGCTGGAAATTAAGAAATAGCATCATAAAAGGAATCTAAGAAAAGCATAGCTAAACGGAACACATCTTTGGCTCTATCTCCAAGACCTCAAGTGACTCAGAGCCCAGGACTAGCTGTATTGATCTTTATTAATCCAGCAAATATCATGGCACCTAGAATTCAATATTTGCTGGATTGAAGAGAGCCTCCTGGAAGATAATGAGAAAAGGAAAATTGACTGCCGGGTCAGCACTGCGGCTATCCCTGTCCATAAGATGGAAGAATTCAATTCCTTCCGCTGACTCAGATTCACCGCCAGCACTGCAGTCGGCCCTGAAGGATGTGAAGAAATTCTTTATTTGGGTGACATCTGGTCACAAGTCGGACAGCGGTTTCAGACAAAGCTTGTGATTCAGCAGCATCTTTCAGCTCACCGTTCCCCGCACCGCGTCTCTAAAAGTCAGTGGCGGACAGTGCCGCACATCTCCCGGTGGTGGCATTTCCATAGTGAGATGAGGGTGGAGTGGGCTGCTTCTGACCAAATTAGGCACAGAGTTGAGAAACCTGGCGATGTGGCGCTGAGCCATGGAGAGCAAACGGGAGGCAGCAGGGTGTGTAAGAACCACTTGCTGGGCTGTTTGAGCTATGCCTGCCCTTTGCTGTGACGCCAGCCTTACCCGAGTGGCTGCTCTGGTCTTACTTGAGTCACTCTCAGGAGAGGTAAAAGGACCGGCAGATGACAGGCAAGCCTATTGTGAAAATCCCAGCTCCCTCTCCCCCTCCTCCTTACTTTCTGGAGCACCAGACACCTTAAGAGCTGGATTTGGATTGGATCTGTCCTTCTCAAATATCAGCATGTATTTTATATATGCATAAATGTATGCATGTATATGCCATTGGAGTCTAGAAAGGAAGGCAGATGGCTTACAGGGATATACAAAATACCAAAAAAAAAAAGGAGTATAAAAAATAGAAATAAAATGCCAAAGAGATAAAAAAAATAAAAAAGCTGAAAATTCAAATGTGGATAGCCCTAAGTACATGTGTGTATGTGTGTGCACATATGCGTGTGTAAGCGAGGGGCCAGCATCAGATGTTTTCCTCAATCACGTTCTACATTATTTTATTTTATTTTTAGGAAAGGATTGTGACTCACTGACTCAGCTAGGCTGGTTGGCCAGCAAGCCCCAGGCATCTCCTATCACTACTTCCTCAGCACTGGGATAGTAAGTTGCAGTGCTTGGCTTTTTCACATGAATTCTGGGACTTTGACTAAAGTCCTCCTGCTGTCATGACAAGTGTGGTCCCGACGGAGCCATCTTCCCAGACCCCTGTGTGTACCGCCATGACATTTCAGCTGCTCTGATGGATGGGAGCCCTTGCTCACTGACGTCCAATGTTTTTATTGATAAAGAATAATTAGATAAATACATCACTCGGTTACCAAATGATCCCAAAGCCCCCCATTTTCAGTGGGTCACAGAACAGGAGAAAACCCCAAAGTGGATTGAAGCTACTATTCAAGCCACTGATCACATGACCTAAAATTGGCTACGCTACCTTCTTGGTTTCAACCTGCACCTACGGACTCAGAAGGTCAGTGAGCAGGGCCCACGGGTCACAGGTTGTTCTGCATGTGAAAGTTCATAACAGAAGCATTTCAGTCTCACACTGGGATGGGCCAGAAGGACAGCGAGTACCAATCAGACTCTTTACCAGGTCAGAGCTGTCCTTCTCTTCTCAGATGGCTCTAGGCTGTGTCGAGTTGACAGTTCAAACTAACTAGAACAGGAACCATTCTTAGGACAACAGAGGGATGCTTGAAGCCCCTTCGCGATAGAAGAGAAGGCATTTTGCTCTCGACCACACACTCTATGCGTGGATTTGCCTTCTCTACCTGTAAAGTTTCCAACAGAGCTACCATCTGTGGACTTGCAGCGCACTTTATCTCCTGCATGATGTTCCACAACCCTTACTTCTGGCCAAGGAGCTTGATTTGTAGCAAAATAAAAGGACAGTAATGGGGTTACGTTTATGGAATTTACTTGCCGTTATGATGCTCTTCATTATCCTGAGGCAACTGGCTTGATAGAATGGTGGGATGCTCTTTTTAATTCTCCACTCTAGCAATGATTGTGTGGTAAAACTTGGAAGTGTGAAAGAAAGGACCAGCGCCTAATATGCTATATGCCAATATCTATTATCTCTTGTCTGCCCTGCACTGGGAGCACCAGTTTGAGAACTGTGACAGTGTTAATTGTCAATGTGACACAATCTACAATCACTGGGGAGAGACTTGCAATGAGGGATTTTCTAGATCAGATTGTCCTGTGGGCAAGTCTGTGGATGGTTGTCTTAAGCACATTAACTAATTGATGTGAAAAGATTCAGCCCACTATTGGAGGTTCCATTCCCTAGGCTTGGGCCCTAGACTGTATGCAATGGAGAAGATGAACTGAGCACAGCAAGCATGCATCCATTCTCTCTCTGCTCTTGACTGTGGATATGAACAGCTGCTCCAAGTCCCTGCCACCTTGCCTCTCCCACAGTGGTAACTGAGACTTATAAGCTTTAAACGAACCTTTCCTCCTGAAGTTCCTTTGGTCAGGGCGTTTGCCCCAACAAAGGAAGGAATCTAGAAGAGGTATAATGGAAGGCCTGGCCTGGGATCCCAACACTTCTGTAGAAGCAGGGAAGTGGAGACGTGAGAACCATAGCCAGGAAAATAACAAAGGACTCTGTCTCAAACAAGGTGGAAGCAGAGGACCGGCTCCCAGGGATGTCCTCTGACCACAACACAGACAGCATGGTGCCTGGGCGCCTGCATGCACACACGCAAACATGTGCACACATACTCAAATAATACACACAAGCACAATTTTTAAAAGCAAGGCCTTGAGTTACGCTCACATACATGGATGAACTGTTAAAGAAAGACCAGAGAAGGTAGAGGTTCCCCCACACCCAACTGACCCCTGAGGACCAGATCCTCAACTGATCTGGACAGCACAGGAAAGAAAATTTGATTTTGGCTCCCTACATGGTCTCAAACACTCAGCAGGAAAGTATGAAAGATTAAAATGACTGTGTGCTTGTTCAAGGAATCACAATCCTCAAACATATTTAACCACACAGAATGTTATTTGAACAACTATTTTTCATTAGTTATTCTCTTCCTGAAGTCTCTCAGATATAGCACGAGACCTTGGCTTACTTCAACCCTGCAGTGTCTATCCACAGCTGAGGAAAACAGGCCTGTCTTCCTAAATACTGAGGCCAAATCTAAAAGCTGTGCTTACCAACTATGGAACACTCTCTTTCTGGGAGGGTACTTCTCACAGATACGATGTGTCCTTCTGTGCCCTAGCCACACCTGTTCCTTGAATAAAGGAGGCTGCCAGGTACCATGTCATCAAACTCACAGCTTTGGGAAATTACTCAGGATACCCAACGGGTGTCTTTGGGACTTTGCTAGCTAACCCTATAGAAAGGACCTAATGGGATTCTAGTTCTCTTTTACATTGTCAACCAATGCTGAATTTAACTGACTTCTTCTGTGAAGTTTCCAGGTGCTTGCTGTTTATGCAGGAGTCTAAAGTAACAAACAGCTGATTACAGTTACTTTATCCATCTATAGAACACTGGTACATGATCCGGAAAGTTGTACAATTACATGCACCTTACAAAAATTTATATTAATCGGGATGTTAAAAGTTTTTTCTCATTAACTTTGTCTCTTAATGTTCCCCACACAGTTTTACTAGAGGAGACTTGATAGCTGAGTCTGAACTTACGCTGAGCAATGAACACTGAGTCAGGTTCTTGCAGCAAACCAACAGCCTTACGTCTCGGAATGGACAACAATGTCAAAAGTCACCATTCCTGCTAACACCTATGACAAAGCCTGCCGGACATTCTTTAGATGTTTTTCTTGCCTGTGCCCTTCCTCCAATAAAGGCAAACCACCCTCTTTCCTTAACTACACTCTCAGTAGGAACGTGGTAGACCCAACAGTCTCTCTTCAGTGTATTACAGACACCACCGCCCTCATGTAACCTGCTCCAAGGATGGATGTTGTCATCTCAAGGCTGTCTCATGTCCGGGATCTTTGCCTTCTGTTAGGCAATAATAAATTATTGTGGCCCCTTAGTTCCTCTGAGGGACCCTAGCTTCTGTCCCTTCTACATCACCCCTTTTCAAACTGCAAAACAGTTAGAGGGCCCCAAACCCTCACAACAGTCCAGGCGACCTCTGAATAGGGCACTCGTGAGCTTCTAGCCCATCCCTCCTTTTACCACTCTGGGCAATTTTTTTCATGACTCAGAACTCAAGAGGCTGGACTGGGGCCTTATTTGCATCTGTTAACCTCACTGTCTCACCAGTTCTCAGGAAAATTTGAAGAAATTTTAGGTCAGCGTAACATCCTTCAGGACGGACTCCATTCTTAGGCTGCCGTGGTACTCCATATTAAAGAGGACTCCATATTACTTCTGCTAAGGATGGCTTTGTGCCCTCTGGGGCAATGCTGCTTCCAAACCAACTAATCCAAACTGGTTTGAGATGGGGTTCAAAGACCTAGGGACCAGACAAAAATAATTCAATAATAAGCATGCTCCTATGGGTGGTTTTTGGGGGTCAGGCCAGATCCAAAGGAAACCCCATTTCTCTGAATTCAAAAGACAGAAGGGACAGATGGCTGCCTGTGGTACCCATTAGATACCAAAACCCATGCTGGCCTCCAGGCTCCCTCAGCATCACAAGACTTGATACATATTTCAGAATCCATGTTAGCATCCTAGCCCTTCTCACCTCTCTTACCCTAAATTTCTCCAACCCATGGACTTCCTTCCCCGCAGATACTCCCTCTTCTTATAACCTTGCTGGGTTTTGATCTCTCTCTCTCTCTCTCTCTCTCTCTCTCTCTCTCTCTCTCTCCTTGGTCCCTCTCTCTGTGTCTCCACCTACTCCTCACCCCCCCTTCTCTCAATGTTTCTTTCTCTATGTCCTCACCACCTCTGTGTGTCTATCTGTCTGTGTGCCTGCCTGCTTTCCTGCTTGCCTGCCTGTCTGTCTGTCTGTCTGTCTCTGCTATGCTTCTGTTTCTCTTATGGTCAGGTCCAGTCGTCTGGCCGTGTTCAGTCTATACTTCCTATCTCTGCTCTGGGCTCTCCCAGATGCCTCTGGCTGTGTGTTCTCTCTTTTATCTACAACAAAGACTTCCCTTTAGCTATACCATGGAGAGTGGTCACATTGTCAGTTATATAGAGAGTCCCTCCAATTCCAGCTCCTCCCCTTGATCGCTCCTTTCCTACTTAGTATTCTCATGACTTAGCTTTTACCCTACCTTTTAAATGCTTTA
This sequence comes from Microtus ochrogaster, assembly GCF_000317375.1. Classification (NCBI taxonomy): domain Eukaryota; kingdom Metazoa; phylum Chordata; class Mammalia; order Rodentia; family Cricetidae; genus Microtus; species Microtus ochrogaster. The sequence goes on along the minus strand of NC_022013.1, from coordinate 3,583,428 downwards.
TGGAAGTTTCTCCAGGATCACGTCACTGCTGTCGCTGGGTCCACATTAGGACAATGGTCACCCTGGCTAGGACCCTGACTGAGCCCCTTAGTCTTTGGTCTCGTCTTACTCGCTATAACTTCCACCTCATCAACTGTTTTGAGAAGTTTCTACAGGAGCACAAGACAACTGCACGGTCTACCACAGCTGCTCAAATTAAACCACTCCTCCTGCTACATGGTGCCAATCTGCAGAAGACAGAGGGAGTTTGAAGCAGATAGTGAAAAAGGAGGCAAATACTATGGACATCCCAGTGACCTGCTGCTTGAGGGACCATTATAACTATCGATATTTAGTCCCCATTTTAATTGTATGTAATGATGACTTTGTGACATTTTCATACACAAGTATTTGGAGCCAAGTTTGACCATATTCACCCATCACTACTCTCTTGTCCTTCCCATGACCACTGATGCCTTCTTCTTTTCCAGCTAGCCCCCTTCTTTTGTGTGTGTGAACCACTGAGTGTTCGGTAGGGTTACTTAGAGGGGTGTGAATTGGGGGGTGGGGGGTATTTTCAGGACCAGGGGCAACTCAGCAGAGACTACACCACTGAGGAAACTGTCTCTCCCTCCCCCATAGTTGACAATAGCATCTCCCGAGAGACAAGTGAATGAGAAGCGGCTTTGTCTTACATCAGCCTGGTTAAGCTGAGTTGTCATTTTCCAGAACCTCGTCCCTTCTGTGTTTCTGGCAAGGGAGACAAGAAAGAGAGTCTCATGGGAGATTTGGACACAGCAGGAAGGTAGCAGGTGTTCTGCGGCTCACACGTGGGTTCTCGCTTTTCTGTCAGCTCTGCTCCTCATGGAAGGCAGCCACTGAGCCTGCAATGCACTGTCCTCTGGATCCTTGTTATCCACCGTAGCTCCCGGGCAGGGGCATGCTTCACTCTTTGATGGAGGTCCCTAGCTTCTGCAGGGTGTCCACACCACTGGCCCTGACAGGGGTTATGCTCAGCCAGGTTCCAACTAGCTCTTGTTCATTGTCATTTTCCTTTCTATATAATTACAGAAGTTATCACATTCTGTATACACCTTATATGAATAAGGGACACAGCTGCTGGGCATCCCCTGAGGCCACAGACTTAGTTAATACCAGAGAGACTATGGCAGGGTGAACAAGGAAGGAAAGGATTTCAGACCACTCAGAAGAGTGAGAAGTCCATCTTAGCGCTGTGGAGAAGGAGAGAGTGTCTTGCATCTGGGAGAAAGGGAAGAAGGAATCTTGTTCACATGTGGCTTAGAGGATGTGGGGGAAGTGTGGAGGAGGATGCATTTAGATGAGGGAATAGGCACCTTGGGTTGAGGTGTATTCATATACACGTGAACGGATAGGTTAAAACTCTCTGCTCTGGTGGCCTATGGCAACTGGAAGTCTGTAAACTTCCCCAGCGCAAGAGAGATTAGTGCCTGTTCATTGCCCTGGAATGCAGATGCCTAGAGATTCCAGAATCAACTATGAGGATGGAGACAGAGAGGGCTGTAGGTAAGCCTACCTTGAGCAGCATCTTGTCTGGTATTTGACATTTCTCTCCTGGAGCCCTGGTACCTGACGAGCTGGGGACATATTCACAGATGGGTTCTCGGTAAGGTGCTTGCCAATAGCTAAGAGGCTTCAAGAAAATGTGGCCTGGTTAGACCCTAGTTTAAATCTATCCTACACATACATACAATCATACATACATATATACACATAGGTGGAATTTTCTGTCCCACCAGCTAGCTCCTAATAACCACACAGAGCCTTCTTATTAATCATAAATGCTCAGTCAATACCTTAGGCTAGCTCTTATAACTTAAATTAACCCATTTTATCAATGCACATGTTGCCACATGACTTGTGGCATTTACCTGTCCTCCTACATGTCTTCTTCCCTCTCCATCTGGCTGGCAGCTCTGCCTTTCTTCCCAGAGTTCTCTCTGTCTGGCTTTCCTACCTCTACCTCCTCCTGCCTAGCTATTGGCCATTTAGCTCTTTATTTAACCAATGAGAGCAACACATCTTCACAGCATACCAAAAGATTGTTCCCACAACACATATATACTCTTCTCAATTAAACAAATTTATAAAATATCAACTTAGCTACTAGGCACACTTTTGGAGTACACGTGAGAAGTAAATGCATCTATCAAAACAGTGTAGACTGAAAAACGTTAATAGTCAACTTGGCAAAACTAGAGTTTCCTGGAATGAGAACCTCAACTGAAGAGCTGCCTCTATCATACTGGTCTAAGGGCATGTCTGTGGGACATTTTCTTAGCTGCTAATTAGCCCTCCCCTGAGAGGGGGCAGCCCTGGTGGCCTGGACTACACACACACACACACACACAGAGAGAGAGAGAGAGAGAGAGACAGACAGACAGACAGACAGACAGACAGACAGACAGTGTTCTGTTCCTTTCATTGAATCTTGTCATTGTACAGCATGAAGCCTAGAGGACTAGAGGCTGTAACAACCGAGCGTGAGTCCTCTGAAGCCCTGAGGCCCGTTAGCTCTGTGTCTGCTGTGCACAACTCCCAGCTCTGTTTGTGAAGGAGAAACCATCACACCTTCGCGCTTTCTTCTCTCCCGTCTACACTGACCGTTTCCCCCATTGCCTGCCTCCAGCTTGAGTGACTGAGGTCTAGCTGCTGAGAGTCATGCGCTACACTTCTGACCTGCATTGACCACATAGCAGCTGCAGGCATCTGGAGCCCAAGTTTCTCCCTCGTCTCTGCTCCTCTGGTAAGGACATGACGTCTAGCTCATCCCTGGTGAACTATGATCTTGCTCCATCCTTTTCTCCGGAAGCCTGCTTCCCTGTTGTGTGAAGGGGCACATACTCTAAAAGCCTGCAGCCCTGACACCTCTGGTGACATCTGTCATTGCTTTTTCTCTGCAGTTGATATGGCCTTCCCAGGAGCACTGACATGCCCTCTCCGGAATGGCTGAAAATACTGTGCCCACCCTTTCCTTGGTTTAGTGAAGGCACTCAGGGCCACGTACCTGCCAAGCAAGAGTTTTAGCACTAAGCTTCACCCCAGCCCATAGTCAACCTCTAACCACGCTGAGAAAATTCATGCTTTCATACCCATAGCTGCCTTTCCTTGCTGCTGTGACCACTAGCAGACTTCGTGTGATCAAACTTGGGGTCACAATCTGTATTCTAAGAAGTCAAGTTTGGCTATCGATCCAAAAGAAGCCAATTAAAAGAACTAAATTAATAATACAAAGCAGGAAAGGAAGGTGTGTTCAATATGACCATACTGGTAAGAGGGACACAGAGATCCTCTGACCCCCTTTCTGTCAATCTTTGGGGTCCTGAAATAAGATTAATGCTTAAATAGAGGGCTGAGAACTTGCACACCTAACCCATCCTGGTCAAGGAGTGGGTCTGTTCATCTGTGACCCATCATTAACCTGGGATAGACCACCTTAAGGTGATCTGACAGCCTTAAGGTGGTCTGGCAGGTTGTTAGAAGTCTCTTTCTAGGAGAAAAGCCCCCTTTGATTCTTTTTCCCTCTCCCAGCATGAGATTCCTGAGGAAATTCTCATGTGGAGGGGTCCATTGTTTCAATTGTCTGATGCTCAGACTGAGGACATGAGTGTTTCTTTACAACGTCTCCATTTCTGCCAGCCAGCTACAAATGAAGACAGAAGTGTCCACTTCAGAGAGGAAAGCTTCCACCACCCCAGCCCAGAACTCACAGTGAACAGGTTCTGTGGGGCCGAGCTCCCCACAACTTTTCCTTGCAGGAAACTGACTTGACTGAGTCACAGCAGAAGCAAAGGGGCCTTGACTCGAGGACCCACACTGTCACTGCCAGGTGCACATGACGCGGATGTGTCCCGAGAGACCCACAGAAGGGAGGAGGTGGGAACCACGATGAAGACAAAGCCAAGGATATGCTAAGTCCATGATGCAACCTACTGAGTATCTGCAAGCATCCCTAATACCTGCCCCTCTTATCAGAACATTCACTGCAGCAATATTTACAAAACAGACACAGCTAAACCATGGGGAAGTCCAACAATAGCAGATTAACCTCCTGTAATAACATGTGCCTTTATCATTTGTTTGCCCTCTTTCTTTTTTTACAGGGGAGGGTATGACATGCAGGACAACTACCACAAGTTATGTAGTCAAATTTCCTAAATTTAGGGAAATTGCAAGGGTCAATACATGCTAAATCCAATGGAGACACCTTGCCCTGGGAAAGCCACCTTTGTGATCATGGTGTCTCCTCCACCAAGTAAGTATGCCACTGTCAATCAAAAAGGAAAAGTACTCAGAATGTGGGGAGTCTGCTCTTGCTTGCTGGGTCAGCATGATGACCTGAGTTTAATCCCCAGAACCCACATTTAAAAATATAGCACGGTGCCACGCATTTGTAAGCTGGGGACTGGGAGACAGGAGGACACTGAGGTGCACCAGACAGCAAGTCTACTTGCTAGAGTTTCAGATCAGAGAGACACCCTGCCTCAATAAAGAAAAAAAACTGAAATAAAATGTTGGCTGGTGAGATGACTCAGGACCATAGCACTTGCTGCTGAGCCTGGAACCCGAGTTCGATCCCTAGCACCATTGATGGGAGGAAAGAACTAACTCATGTTTTCCTCTGTCCTTTATGTGTGTACTATGAAATGCTCAGGCTCATACACACAGACACACAGACACACAGACACACACACACACACACACACACACACCAATAATAAATGTTTAAAAGAAAATAATCAACGACAAAAACCAAGGTGACTAACTCTTGAGGAATGATGACAACCTTTGGAGTAGCAGAACACAACCAACAGGATGAAATCTACTCCAAAGGTCAAAGGTTGTTCATTAGACCCGCTTACATGGCTCAGGCTGTTCTTTCAACAATGTCTTTGTTGGAGCTAGCCATTCGGTCTGTGAAGTTACATGCTTCCTCTGTTCCAACCTGGTGCTGAAGGCCTGGAGGAGCCCTGGAGAGACACTGGTCTTTGGCTCACTTTGGGAGGCTAAAGGAGCAGTATGAGCAGAGGCCAACATCAGGACAGATGTTTACAGCAGGAAGAATTGAAGGCAGGCCAACTTTTGCCTCAGACCAGAGTCACTATGGAAAGTGTCACCCACTCTAGGGTCTACACACAAGAACCACCAACATGCTCTTTTTATTTTTATTTTTGTCTTATGCCCTCAATTAATCCTCCTGAAATGCCCTTGTAGGCTCAGACCATGGTTGACTGTCCTCATTGTTCTGGGGCTTATGGCAAGGTTTCACATCATGGTGGCATGGTGGAAAACAGAGCTACTTACCTTACTCTGGAAATAAAGGAGAGAGATGAAGGGATTGGGGTTGCGATAAACCCTTCAAGAGCATGCTCCCAGGAATGTGGCACTAGACCCCACTTTCTCGAGGCTCCATCACCTCCCAGTAGTACCTCGGGCTGTGCTACCGGGAGATACTTAACCTAATCATAGCGGCTCCAGGTCCTGGCTGAGGAGAGCAAGTTCTTTCTGTAGGAAATGGGTGCTTTCGGAAAGCTTTGAAACTAAGGAATAAGGTATTGAAATTGACAAAGAAACAGATCACTGTAGGAAGAGGTTGAAGAAGGACGCAATTAGGTAAAAGTATAAGCAGCTTCTAATAATTGTGATTTCTTTGCGTTTTTTTTTCTTTCATTTTGTTTTTATGAAGAGAAGGAGCCCACAGGACAGGGATAAAGCACAGATCCTGATTTAAGAGTCAACAGTGGGACCACAACCACAGAGGAAGGCGAGAGTTGACAGGACGGCCTCTGTGCCTCTGGAGGCTGCGAGGAAGAAACGAGCATTTGTGGAAGAGGAATGTGTGGAGTGGAGAGTGTCATTTGTCACAGAGGTTCCCCTCTTCTCTCCTTTCCTCTCGTGCCCTAGTCACTGTTCTGTTGCTGTGAAGAGACACCACCTTTAAGGAAAGCATTTCGTTGGGGGCTTGCTTACGCCTACAGGGTTTAGTCCATTAGCATTGTGGCAGGGATCTCGGCAGCACGTCTATCTCTGAGCAGTAGCAGAGAACTACACCCCGATCTGTAGGCCTAGAAAGAGACCTTGGCCTAGAGCCCATTCCCAAGGTCACACTTCCTCGTCCTTCTAATCCTCTCCAGTAGTACCACTCCCGGTGATTAAGCTTTTAAATACTTGACTCTCTCGATCTCTCTCTCTCTCTCTCTCTCTCTCTCTCTCTCTCTCTCTCTCTCTCTCTCTCTCCTGTAGCTCAGGCTTACCTCTACACTCACTAGATAGTCAAGGATGACCTTGAGTTTCTAACCCTCCTGTCACCAGCCTCCCTGTGATTGGATAACAGGTGTCACCCACCATGTAGGTTTTGTGCAGTGCTGGGGATGGAACCCAGAGCTTCATATAAGTTAGAGAAGCAGTCTCCCAACTAAGCTGTGTCCCCTAGCCTGGGCCTCTCGTGTCTTAGTGATGAAGAGAGGACAATGGCAGTGCAGTTCTCTGAGCACAGAGGGTCAGGGCAAGGGGTGTGGCTTGAGGAGTGTGCACAAGTTTCCTGAACCCTCCATTTGATACCCCTGCAGTGTGTGTTAAATGTCAGCCCCTGTTATACACACTCATTTCATCCTCTGGGCATGGTGATATTAACATGCTCATTCATTTATACAAGAGAAAGCAAGGCACAGAGAACTTACAGCTACCTAGGTGGTAAATGGCAAAGTTGCATTTGAATTCAGGAAGGCACCAATCAATATGGGAACTTAGTGAACAATAACCCAGAATGACTGAGATAATAAAACCATAATGCAAACTCGGCATGATTGAAGAGTGTGTATTTGGGCAGGGGAATGGCTTGGCGGTAGGAGCATTTTCTGTGTGAACATGAGGACGCAGTTCAGCAACCACATAAAAAGCCAGTATAATGCCTATAACACCAGTGCTGGTGTGTGGACACAACAGGATCCCCAGGGCTTATTGGCCAGTGAGTCTAGATGCTCAAGCATGGACTCCGGGTTCAGTGAGAGACCCTGTCTCAAACAAGGTGAAGTGTGATACACACACCTAAGTCAGTCAGAATTCCTCCTTCTCAAAGAAAACCCAGCCTACAGTTCACAATCCCAGGGAACCTAGACAACAAAGAGGACCCTAAGAGAGACGTGCATGGATCTAATCTGCATGGGAAGTAGCAAAAGACAAGATCTCATAATTGGGAGTGTGGGGATCATGGTAGCAGGTAGAAGGGAAGGGGAAAGAAGGGAGGGGAGAAAATATATAGCTCAATAAAAACAATTTAAAAAAGAAAGCATCCCTGCTTCTGCCCACACTCCAGAGAGAAACTTAAAGGACCTAGCTCCTGCTGCCTCGCTTCCTCCTCCTCTTCTTTTCCCAAAGAAAGACATCCAGGGCTGTGAAATGCTGCCGGCTGTGGAATTCCCAGAAGGCAGCTTGACGTCCTTGTGAGAATGCTAGTAGGGTCATTCTCTTGGAGAATGCCAGCTGAGGGCAAGTGTCTACCACACGGAGCACACAGCCACCAGGCAGCAGCAAGAGTGTGGCTTCTCAGCCACCAGTCTTTGCCTTGTCCCCCCGTGGAACTGGAAGTTCTTCAAGCGTTCGGGCGAAGAGCTGTTGCCAGAGACACTGAATCAAAGGATCTAAAGATAGACAAAGAAAACACTCAAAGAGAAAGTGTAAATCAGATTATTTGGGAAAGCTAGCAAGGAAAAACTACAGAATAGGTGTAGAGCCAGAAAGCTGAATCTCAGCCTCATGTTTTTAGCAGCAGTTACGCCCTTGTTGCTATCTGCTTGCTAGCAGCTCTCTCTCTCTCTCTCTCTTCTCACTGTTTATTGGTTATAAGAAGGGGAAAAAAACCTCAGGTCACCTTCACGGTACATGAACATACAGGAGGCATGTAGACTCTTGTGCTCACAGATGAGCACTAGGGGAACCAGGAATGTTAAACGCACGGGGTTGTCTCTTCAAAGGGAGAGATGTATAACCTGTGCTCTTCCCAGAAGGCTGAAGTGAGTGTGGTTAATAGCCTGGTGACCTGTCTGCGTGGCTGAGATGAGCTCTCCCCTCAAACTCTTATCTTGAGCTTGTTCTTCTCAGTTAATCTACAGAACCCATCCTCAGGGAAAATGTCACTTACACTTTACAAAACGTTTCCATGTCTTAAGCTTTGTTGTGCATATGGGATTGATTTAATTATCACCAGGGAACTTTCCTCCAATTGTTCTGTGCTTAAACATGCCTAAAATAAACCACCTGCGGTCAGACTCTTGAAGTTCAAACCAACACCAGCTACCGAGTTGTGTTGAATCTAACTTCCTTCTTGCCTATTGTGGATCAACACACTGCTGGCCACGGTGTTGGCAGAGACCCCCAAATGAAAGCATTCATATCAGAGAATTGAGCTACCTGACCTAACAGAATGCTTCCGTCGTAACCCTCCAATATATCTGAGGGGGGTCCCTTCCTAGCATCCATGAGGGTAAGCATGGCTTTCTTGCCAGGGAAAAATTCTGAAAGGTAGGGATGAAAAGATGGCTCAGTCAGCAAAGTTCTTGGTGTTTAAGCATGAGGACTTGAGTTTGATCCCCAGAACCCATGGTCTAGGGGTGCATGCTTGCAATCTCAGCATTTATAGGCAGAAACAGAAGGATCCATGGTCCTTGCTGTCTGAATAGCCTACCAGTGAGCCTCAGGCTAGTGAGAAACTCTTCAGAAAACCTGGTGGATGGTGCCTGAGGAATGACACCCAAGGCTCAACTCTGGCCTCCACACACGTACACACGAATACATGCAGATTCTCTCTCTCTCTGTCTCTCTCTCTCTCTCTCTCTCTCTCTCTCTCTCTCTCACACACACACACACACACACACACACACACACACACACACACACAATCTGAAGCCCCTCCCCAGTCATCTGTGTATGTGACATTGTAAGTTTTTGGAGGAAAAACACAGCAGAGAAAAAGTCTGTAGGATGCAGAGAGCTGACACAACAGAAAACCCTCCTTCACGTACGTTCTTCCAAAGAACATTTTCAAATGTCACTTTGGGGAAGTGGATCCACGTTCCGTTCAGCAGTTTCACGCTATTAGGGAAGCACTCAGAGAAACTGGGATGAGAGCGGTAGGCGGGGAGGGGCTTACTATACTCTCTGTATCTCTAAATTCTGTGTTGAAGTTCGCTCTCTGCCCTGCCCACAGAAGGCCTATTTCAGTCTGCTGTGCCCCCCCGCTCTTAAAGTCATTTAAAAAAATGCTCACATGTACATATATGTTACACGTTTCCCTCTCTTCCCTCCTTCCCTTCCCCCGCAGTCCTCTGTGCCCCCAGATAATTTCACTTCCCCTTTCCTCTTATATATTTGCATGCGATTGTATGTGTTTTTGTGGAACTAGGAACTAAAACTGAGAGAAAAGACACTTGGTCTTTCTGAGGCTGACTTAATCCTCTTAATATGATTAAATTGATCTGTTTTCCTGAGAATGGCAGTCTTGTTCGCTAAGGATGCAAACACACTCTACTGTGTATACATATCATGTTTCCTTTATCCGGTCCTCTGTTGACGGACACCTAGGCTGGCTCTGCTATAGCTATTGTGCACAGTGCTACTGTACACGCAGAGGTCCTAGCGTCTCTGTGCTGTGCTGACTGGAAGCCCTTTAGTAAACACCCAGGAAGGATAGAGGGGGTCACGTAGAAGATGAGCTTTAGTCTTTTATAGAGCCTCCACACGGATTCCCCTGGGGCTGGGCTGGTTTGCATTCCCACCGGCAGTCTCAAAGTGTCGTCCCCTTGGGTCCACAGTCTTACCAGGGTTCGTTGTCAGGTGTCTAAGGTCACCCCATCCTTGGTGTGCAATGCTCCTTTTTTGTTGTCTAAGGTCCTCATCACGATCTCTGCACCTGCTGTGCAATCTCCATCCTCTCCCTGACCCTCCTCCCTTCAGCTGATGAGGACGAGGACCCCTGTGGCCACACCCAGACTGTCCCCCCCAAAGGTCCCTAACCCCATCACACCTTTACTCTCCCTTTAGCTCTGTCAGGTGCTGTTCCTCGGGGTGTGGGCATGAGGATGTGGATATCTTTGGGGGCCACTATTCACCACCATTTGGCCTACCCAAGGGTCTCTCTGGCTATGTCCTTCATATGTGTACTAAGGGCAAACAAGGCACCCCACTAAAGTGATCTCTTAAATGAGTCTGGGAATGTTTATACTGTCCTTTATTTTCATTCATTTATTTATTAATTCACTTACTCTTTTGAAACAGTCTGTCCCAGACCTGCCTCCAGCTCCCTCTGCCTCCTGAGTGTTGGGGTGACATGCCAGTTTATGCCCAATTCATGCAGTGCTGAAGATGGAACTTTGTGCATGCTAGGCAAGGGCCCTACCAAGTAGGTTATATCCCCAGTTCTCAAGGGCTTTGCAGTAAGAGTGTATGGTTGGCAGCAGCATCCCTTCTTGATAGGAACAGGGAGTGCAGGATATTTGGGGACCATGACTTATGGCTAGATTCTGAACCCTGGGGAAGCTCTGGCCTGTCTCTTGCTAATTGATTTTCCTGAGATTAGTCCAGTCTCTAAGGTGTCCTCTGCAGATGCTGTCATTTGCTGGTGTTCTGGGTTCTGTTTTTGTCTTGAATCATGGAGAGGCACTAGCCAGAATCTCTTCCCTCTCCTCCAGGAAAGAGTGAGGCAGGGGAGTGACAGAGCAGGCCTTCTCAATCTGAGTCCTGATTCAGGCCAGCTGAGGCCAAAAGAGGTTCTAAGGTGTTTAGAGAATGCCTGTCTCACAGAAGGTTAAAGGAGCCAAGTGTTGTTGGAGGAAGACTGGGGTGTGGGTGCTATGCAGGTAGCCAGCTAGGGGCGAAAAGCTGGTCTCATGAGGAGAGCCCTTGACCAAGCCTACAGAGACATACAAAAGAGCCATTGACAAGCCAGGGACATAGGTCACTCAGGGACTCGGATGGAAAAAAAAAATTTTTTTTGACAAAGCCAAGAAAGGGAGCCAGGGTGGGAGGTGATTCTGTGGGTAAAGAAAGTGCTTGCCTCACAAGTACTAACACCTGAGTTCCAGAACCCCAAACCACCTAAAAGCCAGGTATGCTAACACACGCGTCAACACACATGTCATCCCAGTGTTCCTACTGCAAGGTGGGATGTGGAGCCTGGAAAAGCCCCAGAAGATCTCAGGCCGAATAGCCTGAACTACACAGCAGAAAACAGCAACAGACCCTGCCCTAAGTAAAGTGGAGGGCAAGGACCAATACCCAGAGCTGTCTTCTGACCTACACATGTGCACCATGTTACCCATGCATTTATAGTCACATCAAACACACACATGCTAGAGGGCAGACAGATTTTAAATACGCAATACAACTTGGGGACTGGGGATGTAGTTAAATGGTAGGGTGCTTGCCTAGCATACTCAAGTCGCTGGATTCTATCCTTAGCATGTTAAAAAAATGGATGGAGGGAAAGAGAGAGAGAAGGAGCAAGGGAGGGAGGGAGGGAGAGAGAGAGAGAGAGAGAGAGAGAGAGAGAGAGAGAGAGAGAGAGAGAGAGCAAGCTCCAGGTCATTGAGAACAATGTATTCTGTCTCAAAAATCAAGGTGTATGAAGAGTGAAAACCAAGGCTGACTTCTGGCCTAAACAGACAGACAGACAGACAGACACACACACACACACACACACACACACACACACACACACACAGAGATTAAGAGAGAGAGATAAGGGTTATGTAGGCTTCATAATTCATGTCTAAGACTCCATGTGCTTCCTCAATAAAGTGTTTTCACTCATCATCTATGAAGCTTCTTCTTGCCATGGATGGAGGCTGCTACAGAGAACCATGATTAATCAAACTGCAGAAAATAAATGACCAGTGCCCAGCCTGAATGGGGCATCCATACACAACCCCTACACCAAAAACACTCAGGGGATATCACAGAGGAGGGCATGCAAGGACCGAAAGAGCCGAAAAAGCAGGACAAGAGGTGCAACATGGCGGGAACACAGCTCCCGTGGACACACAGCAATATGGCTGCTTCCACAAAACCACAGCGGGCAGCACATCAACATGGCGGAGAGAGATTCTCGAGGCCCCAGCAATAGTCGAAAGACTGCAGGCAGTCAATGGCTGCTCAGAGAAGGAAGTGTGTTCTCTTTATGGATGAAGCCCCAGATAGGTCATTCAAACCTTAATGGTCCATCCTAAACCCATGTATATATTGGGCAACACTAGCTGGACTCAGTAGATTGTGAATTATCTACATGCACATATATATTTATCATACATATGGCATTTATAGAAGTGATCATGGGTTTGATAGGGAGATATGGGGTGGCATTGGAGGAGTTGGAGGAGAGAGAGGGAGAGGAGGAGAAACGATGTAAATGCAGTGTGTTTAAGTATGACACTCTCAAAAAAATCATTGATGGATTTTAACAATTTTTAGGTCTGTTTGGGGTTCCTCAGAGCCCTCTGACCTCTGCTTTGTGGGGTCTTCGGGTTCTTCAGAACACACAGGTTACATCCTTATGGCCACATCCCCTCAACCCCAAGAGAACAAGAAAACGTCTGAGTGGACCAGCTGGCTGCTCTTCCCATGGGTTTGCACACAGGACTCCTACAAAGGGCCTCTACGAGGACAAATTGCAGCTCCCTCCATCCCTACCCTACGCTTCTGAGGTTCTCCAAGCACACAGCAACCATGCTTCCGCTTGTATTTCATAAACCAATTGGCCTGAGGCAAGTGTGGACGTGTAGATTTCACACACGACGGATCTGTTTCCAATCCAATTACAGGAAGGTACTAATTGGTCACATTACAGCAATTACCAATGTTTTTAACCTGTGTCACTATGAAATGGTTCCCTGCACAGCCAGTTCCGGAGAGCTGAGCTCTCTCTACCTTGGGAGTCCCATGCTGGAGAGTCTCTGCAGGTCCCTCTTTATCTTTGTTTTTCCACCATGGCATCACCCACGCTTCCCAGGCTCAGCGGACCCTTGACCTGTCCCTTCCTTGTGGTCCCTTCCCAGCTGGCTCTCTGAATGTGAGGAGATCTCTCTTATGTTCTCTGAGGATCTCTTGAACTCAGGGTCTTAAGGCTTATCCCATCATGCCTAAGAAAATATGTATTCTTGAATTTATTTTGCTACTCAGCTTCCTGGACCCTGGTGTGGGACTTGAGGTGCTAGAATCTTTCTGATTGTCATCAAGGCCTGATCTCCTTTCTCCTAACCTCTGCCAAGGAAGACGTGGGACTGCCGGGACACTTTGGTGACCACACCTACCAGCAAGCCGAGGCAAAGGGACAGGTAAAAGGAGTCTCCAGCTCTCAGTGTTTGACCTATGGATGAGATAGAGGAGGTGGAAAGGGTCCTTTGAGGGCTCAGACCTTCAGACTCAGAGGGTGTAATTCCTGCCTTTTACAGTCTTTTCTATGACACGCATTTCTAGCTCCTAATGTCCTCTTCTATTCTACAAGCTCTTTGTATTAGTCAGGCTTCTCTAGAGGAGCAGAACTGAAATATATATGTAAATATATAAAGTTCCATATTTGTGAGAAAATATATTCATATGTGTATGTGAACATATATGTATCTATATATTCATATATTTTTTATGATTTGTTAGAGTTGCTTACAGGCTTTACCCAACTAGTCCAACAATGGCTGTCTCCTGACAGGCTGGAATCTAGTAATTGTTCAGTCCTTAAGACTGGGTATCTCTGCTTGCCTTTCCATCTACATTAGAATCTCAAAAAAAAAGTAAGCTCTAATGCAAACCAAGAGTAAATCAGCAGCAGAACTGACGAACTTGCCAGCAAGAGTGAGAGACAAGGCCAAAAGCAAAAGCTTCTGCCTTCCATGGTTGTTTATGGAGGCTGCAACCAAAAGGTGTGGCCCAGATCTTGGGTGGGTCTTTCCTCTTCAAATGATACAATGAAGAAAGCCCCCGAGATGTGCCTAGCCGCTTGGGTGTTAGTTGATTACAGAAGCAATCAATTGACAAGGATTGGTCATAGACAGAGCCTAGGATGGCTTCTTCTCTCGCTGCTGTGATGCAGTATCTCTGCTCAGCAGCTTAGCTGTAGAGGGTCCGTGCTGCACCCACGGTCTGGAAGCAGAGAGAGGTGAATGCTGACGCTCAGCCCACTTTCTCCCTTTCATTCAGTCTGAGACTCTGTCCTAGGAAATACTGCCACCACTCACAGTGAATTAAGTCTTCCCTATTCAGTGAGATCTTCCTGACAAGACTCTCACAGACACACCCAGAAGTACATCTTAATGATGACCCTGAACAAAATCACGGACCCCACACTTATCACTGTGGTATTTCATACATGTATACAGTGGGCACCAATCAATTGAGGCAATCAGCATTTCCATCTTGTTTCTCTTGAGACTTCAAACCCTCTCTCCTTATCCACAAAATATTACTGTGGCTTGGGCTCTGAAGTGTCTCCAAAGCTCATATATTGAAAATTCGGTCCTTAGGTGGTGTCACTGTATGGGAGGGTGATGGAAATTTTAGAATGTGGAGCCTATCTTAAGGAAGTAGAAGTAAGTTGTCCTGATTCCCTCTCTGTCTATTTCCATATCTGTCCTCTCTCTCTCTCTCTCTCTCTCTCTCTCTCTCTCTCTCCCTCTCTCTCTCTCACACACACACACACACACACACACACACACACTTCTGCTGTTTTGAGGTTCTGTCTCAGCATGACCTCCAATCAACAAAGTCAAGCAAGGACTGTGAGCTGAAACCTACAAAACCATGAGTCAAAAAGAAGAGTCTTTAAGTTGTTTGTTTTCAGAGATTTGGTCACTCGGCTGTACCATAGAACACTAAAGCTTATCACTCCTACAAATTTACATTTGGTACCAATTCTCCAATCTTCCCCACAAATCTTCCTAGGCCCGAGCAATTAACATTCCTCTCTCTTCTGCTTTGAAATCAACTTCTTAGCTTTCATATGTGGGAGAGAATATGAACTTCATGTCTTTCTGTATCTGGTTTACTTTACATAACATTAATATCCTTCTTTTATAAATGAAACTAGTATATGTTATTAACTTATAAATTTTATTAATAAATTATAACATCAAATATGTTAATTTAATATTTAAATAGTATACATTACATAGGAAAAACAATCCAATGTTTATTTAGGAACACATAAGTCCTCAAATATAAATTACAAAAAACAATCCTTTAGGAAATTATTTTTAACTGTGATATACAATTTATTGAAAGAAAATATTAATATTTACTATTTTATTCTAATATTAAGTAATATGCAATGTTAATGTTTAAAAATATTAAACACTATGATGTGTAGTATTCCACCAATTACTTTCTTTTTATGGCTAAATAATATTCTGCTGTGTATCTGTATCATTTCTTACGCTGTTAATTACTGATGGACATCGAGACTGACTGCATGTCTCTTAGCTATTGCAAATCAAAATACAATAAGAATGGGCATGCAGTTATTGCCTGGTGTGCAGATTTCACTTCCTTTGCAAATATATGCAGAAGTGGAAGAGATGGATCATGGGGAGATCTGGTTTTAGTTCTGAGGAGACTCGCCACACTGTTATCCACAGTGGCTGCACTTTCTCCTGTTGATAAAGTCATTCCTATCAGGATGAGAGGCTTTCTCACTGGGACGTCAGAGTTCATTTCCATGATGACTAGTGATGCCATACAGTTTTTGCATATTTTTTAGTCATTTGTGTTTCTCTTTTGACAATTTTCTATTTAAATCACTTGACCATTTTTAACTAGAATATTTGGAATTTTTCTGGTGTGGTGCTTGAGTGCATGTATGCATGTGTATGGGAGTACATACGTGCGGGTGTGTGTGCATGCATGCATGAGCATGTGTGCGCGCGCGCGCGCGTGTATGTGTGTGTGTGTGTGTGTGTGTGTGTGTTGAATTCTGAGCATTAACCTTCGTCATGGTTTCAAAGTACTTTCTCCCATTCTACAGTTCATCTCCACTGGGTAGAAGCGTCTTAGTTTGACATAAGCCCATCAATCACTTCTGTTCCAATTTTTGTTTTGTTATCTGTGTTTCTGAAGTCTTATAAAAAGACCATTCCTAGCTGGGCGGTGGTGGTTCATGCCTTTAATCCCAGCACTTGTGAAGCAGAGGCAGGAGGATCTCTGTGAGTTCAAGGCCAGCCTGGTCTACAAGAGCTAGTTCCAGGTCAAGCAACAAAGCGACACAGAGAAACCTTGTCTCAAAAAACAAACAAAACAAACAACAACAACAAAAACCCATTTCTTATACCAATGTCTTGAGCTTTACTCCAGTTTTCTTCTAGTAGTTTTATGGTTTTAGGTTCTACATTCACATCTTTGCTCTGTTTTGGGTCTCTTTTTCTTAGTATAGTGAGAAACTTTGATCTGTTTGGGGTTTCTTTTTCTTAGCATAGTGAGAAACAGGATGTTTTGGCTTCTTTTGTGTTGCTGTGATGAAACACTAATCAAAAGCTAATTAGAAAGCGCCAATTTCTTCTCATTCTTGCGGGTCACAATTCACTGTTTCCAGAGGTCAGGGCAGTCAGTCAAGACTTGTCTGCTGCTCCATGAATCATCACCTCCAGGGAACTCACTCAGAGCCAAACAAGTACAGCAAGAACCATGGGGGAATGCTGCTTGACGGGTGGCTCTCTGGCTAACTCATAGTTATCAAGTATTTTTTTTTTTGACTTTTTATTTTTTTTTTATTTTTATTTTTTTTATTAAGAAAGAAAAAAAATTTTCCGCCTCCTCCCAAGTTATCAAGTATTTTATGCAGCCCGTGGCTATCTTCCTGAGGATGGTACTACCTATAATGAACTAAGTCCTCCTGTATCAATTAATAATCAAGGCAATCTCCCACAGACATGCACACAGAACAATTTGATGGCAATTCCTCAATTGAAGCTTCTCTTCTTAGATGAATCTAGGCTATATCAAGTTGAAAACTAAGTCAAACAGGATATGGGGTTGTTTATCTTTATATGGATAACTAATATCTCTGGTATCCCTTATTGACTATGACAATTAGCTTGAGTTATCATTTGGATGCAGTGTAGAGTCACATGGAAAGGGAGCACTACAAGGAATTGTCTAGACTAGACTGGCCTCTGGCATTACCTGTGAGTGATTGGGAAATGGGGTTAATGGAGGTGAGAAGGCCCACACTGAATGTGGGCAGCACCATTTCATGGGCTGGAATCCCGGATGTGGTGTGACGAGCTGATTCAAGTTCCTGCACCTTGACATCCCCTCAGTGAGGAAGTGTGAGCCAGCACAACCTTTGCTCCCTTCAGTTGCTTTATCAAGGTATTTCATCATAGTGACGGGAAATGAATTAAGATGCTAGCCTTCTCTCCAGGCATATTCTGAGCACTGCAGATGAAATCCAGACAGCCTCAGATGCTCGGTTTTACTTTTAGGATCTGTTGATCTTTATACTCACATCATACTGTGTCTATTGCTGGATTATGACTTGAGATTAGGTTTTATGATGCCCCTAGCATTTCTCTTTTTGCTCAGCATTTCTTTAGCTATTTGTGGTCTTGTCTGTTTCCATATGGGTTTTAGGATTGTTTTCACTGTTTCTATAAGGAATGCTGTTGGCATTTTGGTGGGGATTGGCATTGACTTTGTGGCTTACTTTGGATACCAAGAATATTAATATTACTTCTTTCAATATGTGAAAAAAATTCTTCTATCGTTTCAATTTATCTCATGTAATTTTCATTACCAAGAACATCCACTTTCTTAAGTAAATTTATTCCTAGGTATTTCTGGTAGCTATTATGAGTGGAGTTATTTTATGATTTCTTTCTCAGTGAGTTCACTATTGGTATATAAAAATGCTACTGAGTTTTATGCCTACTGAGTAGGTTTATGATTTCCAGTGGTCTTTTGGTTGACGTCTTTAGATTCTGTATAGTTAAATCCTTAAACAACAATTGAGACGGGGACGCTAATCTCCACATACACAAAATTGAGTATAACTTTTGGCTTCCCCAGAACGTAACTACTAATAGTTTGCTGTTGGCCAGAAGCCTCCTCTCAGCAGAAACAGCCAATGAACACACATGCTGTGCATCGTCTGTGGCTGAAAGCTAGGCAAGGACTATGAGGAATTGTCTCTTACTGGGATGTATGATTTAAATTGACAGAAAAACTGTTCATGCAGTAAAGATCAGTGGCATGCATGCAGACTTTTAAGTAGGTGATCGCAACCCAAGCTCACCATAGTAGCAGGGGGAGACAGCTATAAAATATAAGAGTAGTGCAGTATCACTGTAATTAATTTTATGCAGATATGATTGGATGCCAAATCTTTGTATATGTATTGCACACTCCTCTCCACTATAAATTGCACTAAGTATGGCAGAGGTTTATGTGTATGGGTTTCAGTACTTTTTTTTTTTTGAGAAAGTGTTTATCATGTAGCCTTTGGCTAGACTGGAACTTACTATGTAGACCTGGGTGGCCTTAAACTGGAGATTTGCCTGCCTCTGCCTCCCAAGTGCCAGGATTGGAGGCAGGCTTCACCATGCCCACCAGCAAGTTTTGGTAAGTGTGTGCACATGTGTTTGTGTTCTTGTATGTGTATGTGTGTGTGCACGGGTGTGGAAGACACAGGTAAATGCTAGGTGTTTCTCTCAGATAATCTTCCATCTTTCTTTTTTTTTTTTTTTTTAAAGACAGTGTCTCTCACTGAACCTAAAGATCACGAACTTGGCTAAACTAGCTACCCAGCAGGTCTCAGGGGTCTTCCTGTCTCACCTTCCCAGCACTGGGATGACAGACATATGCTAACAGGCTGGATTATTTTTTACATGGGTTTTGGAGAACTCAGGTACTCAGGTGTATTATCCATGGAGCCAAATTTTAACTCTTTTTTATATATTGATGTATAGTCAATGGTAGTACCTGTGTTTTTTGCACTCGTGGCCTACTTCGCTTTTTTTTTTTTTTTATTGAGAAAAGGAAAAAAAAAACAAGTTTCCACCTCCTCCCAGCCTCCCATTTCCCTCCCCCTCCTCCCCCCCTTCCCCCCCTCCTCCAACCCTTCTTTTTAAGCCTATAGGCTGTATAGTTGACCTGTGAATCATTTCAAATTGTTGCAATGCTCAGAAGGAAAATTTCCTTATCAGTAAATCTGTAGAGTTCAAACCCATTGTTCAAGGGTCAAATGTTTATATGATCACACCATCTACAAACAGGGATAATTTGGCTCACCTCCTTCTTAGTTTTTTAAGATTTTTAAAATATTTTTTAATTATGTTGTTTGCATGCGAGTGTGTGCACAGTTACCCATGGAGGCCAGACAAGGGCCGCAGATTCCCTGGAGCTGGAATTATAGATGCCTATGAGCCACCAGATGTGGGTGAGGGGAACCGGACTCCAGGCCTCTGGAAGGACAACAGGCAAGCTCAACTGCTGAGCCAGCTCTTCCGCCCCTCCCTCTCTGCTTCTATGCCCTCAGCTTCCTCTTCTTGCCTTACTGGGTAAGACTCTTAGGAATAAATAGCAGAGGGAAAGCGGACACTGACAGCTTTGTCTTGCTCCCGATCTCAGGGAAAATGCTGTCAGCTCTTAGTGCGCGGCATGGCATTTGCTATGGATTTGTGATAAGCGGCCATTGCTAGGATGAGATTTACTCCTTCTGTGCATAATTTGCACGGAGGTTTTTTTTTATCATAAAAAGATGTTGGAATTTCTTGAATTCACACTCCACATACTTTACTGTATCACTCAGTGCAGCTTCTGACGTTGTAGATAGCCAGTAAGTACTTGCTAAATGAGCAATAGGATCGGCTGTTCTACAGCTTCGGTATTGCCAGGCTTTTCAACCAGTGGTTCAAATAAAGTACCACTAATGCTAGAACCTTCCTTCTCCTAATCGCAGGTTCTACTCCGTTGCATAAGGCTCCCCTGCTAGTCGGGTGGTGGCGATGCACACCTTTAATCCAACCCCCCGGGCAGCAGAGGCAGGTGGACTCTGTGAGTTCAAGGCCAGTATAATCTACCTGGTGAGTTTCAGGACAGCCAGAGCTACAAAGAGAAACACTACCTCGAAACAAACAAGCAAACTAACAAAGGTCTCCCCTGCCAACAGGCATCCTTCAAGTGGCATTAAGTTGGTTGTTCTTGTCACTTGGATGGAATTTAGAATCATACAGAATAAAAGTGTCTAAGCATCTATGGGAGGGAGTTTCTAGATCGCAATAACTGGAGTGGAAAGACTACAGTGAATGTGGGTGGCACCATCTCACAGACTGGGGTCCTGGACTGAATTTAAAACGTGAAGGTAAGCTGCGCACCTGCCTTCCTTTCTCTCTACTTCCTGACTACGGGTAAATGCGATCAGCTGTCACAAGCCCCTGCCACCACGCCTTCTCCACCATGATGGACTGAGTCACAATAAATGCTTCTTTAATTTGCTTTTGTTAAGTATTTGGTAACAGCCAAGGGAAAGTAACTACTACAGACATCTTCAATACCGCCAAGTCAGCCCAAGGCCTAGCTGCTGTTAACAACAGCTGCCAGCTGTTACAGTGGTCACCGACTCTGCCCTGAGGCCCTTGGCTGACCCTTGACTCTGCTATGGAATTCTCGTGCTGGTGAGGGACTGATGGTCTACTAGATGGCTTTCTTGCCTGAAGTTTAGATCATGCTGACTCTTCTCCCCAATAACGACACCACCCTTGCACTGCACGGTGACAGCAAAGCAGTCCCCTGTGCATTGAGAGTGGCCATACCTCTGGAAGTGGTCCCATGATTGACACCTGAGACCCTGAAAGAATTCATTGGGTCAATGATGGGCGCCTTCTGCTCAGTAATCCTAACGCGCATGTCAGGATGTGGAAGACGAACTTGAGAAGGTCATTGAATGTCTTTATTTGTTGCTCTTTCCACTGTAGCCGCATTGAGTAAATCTCCTTCCTTGGCTTTTCACAAATGCTTATCTGTTTAACTGGTGTATCTGGATGGATGGGCAAGCCTAGCTTGTTGGGTTTGCCAGGACCCTGGCTCAGACCCTAACAACTCTGGCAACAATCACATCTGCAAAAACCTAATTCCAAAAACAAGCTCCCGTTCTGAGATTTCAAGTGGATATGAATTCAAGACGAACACTATTCAACCCAACAGAGCAACGTTTTTACAGTGAAATAAAAACTCATGAAAAAAAAAAAAACTCTGTGAAGAACGAAATTTCAAATTTTTGACTGATGACCAAATCCCCTACACTAGCATGACTCCCCTCAATCACCTCCCTAGCCCCAGCCCTACTGAGGCTGCCTCTACAAGAAGCCTCTAGAACACAAGAATAGGTAAAAAAGATGTCCTGTGACTGTTCCTCAGGAGCAGACATCTGCTCACCCTGGGGTAGGGTACAACAGCATCACCTCAGGCAGAGTAACAAACAGTATCATCCAAGCTCAACAGGCCAAAAAAATAAAAATAAAAAGGTTCCACCCAAGTCTCGCCTGGCGAACCAGTGAATTTACGGTAGTTGCTTATAAACTCAAAGTTACTCAAAGGCAGCTTCATCATGAAAAACCTCCCCCAGGCAGAGGTGGGCGGGGTCAGCAGAGCTGGAGCTGATCTGGAAAATAAGGATGGTCCCTTTAGAAGGGCATGCTCTTCCATCCCCCACCCCACCCTGGGGAGAAGGTTGTTCCTGGCCCAGCCAGAGGACTTGCAACCATTACAACTTGCTAAAGGCTGGTGAGTGGAACCAATAGGGGAAAAGAAGATCTTAAAGGAGAGGATTCTGGGTCATAGGAACCCTCCTGGAGACTCCCACTCCTGGGACCCCTCCCACAATGCCAATGGGAAGTGTCTTGCACAAAGTTTGTTGTCCGGGTTCCTTCTCCGTCCATGGCTGCTGTCTCCAGCGCTCCCCATGTCTCTCTCTCTCCAAAGACCACCCCCAAATTCCTGGAGCCTGCTCTCACTCTCCAAAGACCACCCCCACATTCCTGGAGCCTGCTCCCACTCTCCAAAGACCACCCCCACATTCCTGACAGCAGTGACCCATCTCCTAGCCTACAGCCCACTTTTTCTGCAGCAATCTTCTTTCCAGGACATATACCTTTCTGTCCTTCCCACCAAGTGAACTCAGAGTTGCCCCTGAGATAATTATCTCTCCACCAAGAGATTTTCTCCCCCTTAACATTTTGGGGGCTCATCTGGGATTGAAGACCCTGGTGACACAGGTATGGGGGAAAGTTTGCAAAGTTGTTTCCCTGAGGCTTCGAAGCCCAACTTGCCGTAAGCTCCACATAAGAGTCTCCTCCTCCCTGTAACTGTTTACTCTCCTAACCTTAGGACAGGGCCTCCTGAATCTCCTATGTTTCTACTTCCCAAGCCTTGTAAATTGTATGAACTTTCTGAGCTTTGTGGGTTTTATGAGCTCCGTGGGACATGTAAATCATATGAACTTCCCAAGCCTGGTCAGTTTCCTTAGCTTCCTTAGAGTCCGTAGCCTCTCCCCTCCCTCTAGGAGGGAGTAAATACTTCAACTTAGAGGAAACCATATACAACAAGGAGTCTAGTACTCCCTGCTTTCCTTCATCCATCTGCAGCTTTACTGGCCTAGCAGGTTTCTCCCACTGCTTAGCTCTGTAAACAATGAAGGGCGGCTATCTGTTTCAGGGGCTTGACCTCCCAGGTGTCCACAACACAGGCCTCTCTGTACCACTCGGGTTAGAAAAGACTTGTAAACAAGCTCTGTTGGAAACTCTTCTTTTCCTCCTGGCATCTGCTTGTCTGCACTAAAATGACTCTGTGTTTAAAGAAAGAGGAGCCTTCTGGAGAGAGGTGGAGCCTGTGCACCAGGCCTGACAAGATCTCATTACCGCTAGGAGCATCAGAGACAGATCAACCACAACAAGCCCTGGAAAGCCTTCTCCCCCTC
>NC_022013.1:3535789-3560362 GCF_000317375.1 Microtus ochrogaster | reverse complement strand
ACCCTAGGGAAACAGATCTTTGTGATCAGGTAGTAGGTAGTGCCATGCACTTGAAACAGCTTTGAAAATTGTCAGACTCTGTCTCTGCCTGGATGCTAGTTTTCCAGTAATTGAAGGTAAGAAGTAGCCCAGCCAGAGCTGTAGTGACTCAAAAAGTAGGTCATAAATATGTTTGAATCAAATTACTGAGACTTAATTCCTGGCAGCAAACACTATAGCAAGCAAGCCTCTGTGTTTGTTTTCCTTTCTTTTCTGGAATTACAGAGACAAAGCGTTGAAA
This sequence comes from Microtus ochrogaster, assembly GCF_000317375.1. NCBI lineage: Eukaryota > Metazoa > Chordata > Mammalia > Rodentia > Cricetidae > Microtus > Microtus ochrogaster. Next base: position 3,560,082 of record NC_022013.1, on the reverse strand, counting down.
CATTCATGGTTCCTTCCTGCTGAACAAAGAAAGGACAGAGAATTCAATATTATTCATATCTGTACACATTTTGGTACATATAAAATTCAAGGCACTTTCTAAGTGTAATTTCCATGAAATCAAACTGACAAGGTTGATAGTGAATTATCCTTGTTTTTAGAGACTAAAAGAATCTCAGAGAGAGAAAGTCCATTCATTCAGACCCCAGTTGGATCTTCACGGGACTCACAAACTATATGTAAAGCCGCAGTTCTAATAGGATCGTGACTTTACAGATGCTGGATGAATGCAGATGCCAAACGAAACTGCTCCGGGCCATGAGCCTTTTCAATGGGTGTGACTGGATTGTGGGGAAAGAGCGTCCATGCAAATGTGAGAACCCACATAAAGCTGGGCATGGCAACACCTGTAACCCCAGAGCGCCTAGGGGGAGATGGGAGGTGGAGACAAGAGAATCCATGAAAGTTATGAGACCAGCTAGCCTGGTATATGCAGTAGTGAGCAACAGGAAACACTCCTCCAAATAAGGTGGAAAGGCAAGGCCCAACCCCAAGGTTGTCTTCTGGCTTCCATGTGGGTGTCATAGCCTGTGCGTGCCCACGTTACTAAGGAAGGGGAGACATGGCTGCCAGAGCTGGCTCCCTGTGGAAAGGCACTGGGACATGTTTGTGCTGATCAGGTTCTTTCGCAGCCATAGACACCATGGCAGGAGAGGCTGGGGGAGAGTCCCAACGACTCACAGAACAAAGGGGATGCCTTGCTGACAAAGAAATAATATTCCTCCTACATAGAGAAGAAAGCAGAAACAGCAACAAGGGCTGGTGAAACAGCTCTGTAGAGAAAGATAAGATACATCTCATGAAGCAAGCCTGACAACCTGGGCTCAATGCCTGTGCCCACGAGGAGGAAGCGAAGGACTAACCCTGCAAGTTTCCCTCTGACACCCACTTGTGTGCCAAGGGGCATGTATGCATGCACACACAGAGAGAGACACACATACACATGCATACATACATGCATGCATACATACATGCATACATTTAAGAGATAAGCAAACCCCTGTGCATAAACATGATAAGCCGGGACTCCTCTCTGAGAAGCCAGCAGTCCTGCCTCCTTCCTTTTCTAGTGTTTCTTTCTCCTAACTCTTGTCCTTAACTTACATTTTAAAAATGCCTTTTAATAAATTCTAACTCTGCTTCATCCTGACTGAGGCTAAGCCAAAGATCCAGTTCGAAGGAGATGGACGCTTCCAGCTGCCTCAGGCAACAACACTGCCGCTGCCACAGTGAACAGCTCTCACAGGCACCCAGGTTCTTCTCACTTAGATTTGTCCTAGGCCTCCCTGCCCTCATTCAGAGCCCAAAGGGAAGGAACTGCCTCACCCCTTCAATCTCTTCCTGCTGTGAACTTCAGACTGTGATCCTTAGCAAACAGAAATCCCATTGCGGGGCCTAGAGAGAGGGCTCAGCAGTTAAGATCGCTTTCTGCTCTTGCAGAGGACCCCAGTTCTGTTCACAGCACCCACAAAGAGTGACTTACAGCTGCCTGTAACTCCAGCTCCAGGGGATCCGACGCCCTCTTTTGATCTGTATAGACACTGTACTCATGTGCACATCCCCACATAATAAACAATAAAGCCCTGAAATAAACAAAGCCTGTTGAAGAGTTTCTCTGTTCTAACAACAAAAATCTCTCCCAAGTGAATTATGCTACCCCCTCTAGAGAAACCAAGCAATTTAGCTTTGTTCTCACTGCATATTTAATTAAATTCTTCAGAGCCATTAAATCATGTTGATGGGAAGTATTTAATGGTATGGAAACAGTGTTTGTGGCATATAAATAAGTGAAAAAATATTCGAAAGTACGTGATGAAGAATCCTGATTATGTGGAAGTGTGTGTGTTTGATGAGGAGGAGAGGGGGAAGCTTGCAAGTGCATTGTGGTTCAGTGTTTTCCTCCCGACACCCATCTGCCTGGGCCAAGGCCTTAATACACCAAGAGAAAGCAGCTGCGGTTCAGTTTTGTTTGTTTGCTTGCTTAAGACAGAGTCTCTCTATGTAGTTTTGGTTGTTTTAGAACTCAATCTGTAGACCAGGCTGGGCTGGAACTCACAGAGATCCTCCTGCCTCTGCCTCCTGAGTGCTGAGATTAAAGGCACTTGCTGCTGCTATGCCTGGCCTGGTGTTTACCTTTTGATGTTGAAATGGGATTTTGCCCCCAAGGTGGGTTGGAAAGTCAAGAATAGATAAGAGAGAACTCTTCCTTTCCTATAAAGGTCGTTCTAATGCTGCCAGCTTGGGTTTAGAAAGAGGCTCTCTCACCGACCTGGAACTCCCTTACTCAGCTAGGCTGGCTGGCCAGTGAGGCCCAGGGGTCCACCTGTCTTCACCTCCCCGGTGCTGGGATACTAAGAATGAACCACCACGCATCGCTCTCTAGTTACTGTGGTTGTGCACATAGGAGCATGAGAGTCTGTGTCTGCTTGTGTTCACACCTGTGCAGATGTTAGAGTCCAGGAGAGGTGACCAGGTGCTCTGGAGCAGGAGTTACAGGAAGCGGCAAGCTGTCCAACATCGCTGCTGGGAGCCAGACTTGGGTTCCCTGGAAGAGCAGAAAGTGTCCTAAGCTGTGGAGTGGTTTCTCTGGCCCCTCGAGACTTTGGACACGAGCTCTGGGGATCAGAGCCATGCAAGTACGTTAGTGGCTGAGCCATCCTCCTAAGCCGAGTTAGCTTTGCAGAGGCTGCTGTGTTGATCGCATTATTAGAACTCATTGGTAAAGTGACATCTTAGCAACCTAAGTGTCTGTGTGAGACGAGGCCTCAGGCAATGTCTCCCCCTTTTTAATGTCGCATTGCTCAATTCAGTTAAAAATTTGAAACTGTGGTTGAAAAACATTATTATGGAGGAAACTTCAACACCAGGTAGATTTAAAAAATCAAATATTTAAGAAAAAAGAAAATCAACCTTAAATACCTCCCACCAGATTGAATAAAACTAAGATAACAGGGAACATATTTTTATACCTTTTTCAAGTGTGTGTGTGTGTGTGTGTGTGTGTGTAGATGTCTGTGGGGAAGATGGTGTCAGATCCCCTAGAACTAGAGTTGAAGGAAGCTGTGAGCTGCCTGATGTAGGTATTGGGAACCAAACTCGGGTCTTCTGCACAAACAGAAAAGTGCTCTTAACCACTGACCCATCACTCCTGAACACATGTTTTAAGGCAAACATTATTCTGATATTGAAAGCTACCAAAGCATCTTATGAAAAAAAACTAAAAATCAGGATCCTTAGAAACATAGATATAAGAGTCTTAATCAGCATATTAACAAACACAGCCAATTTGGCAAGATCTGTTGAAGCTGTAAACCTGTTTACCCAGTGGCTTGCTTGGCAGTGAGAATTCCGAGTCTACTTGACCGGCCTGGGTGCCCTCACATAAAACGACAAGTGTTCGCCCCAACACAGAATCCTCATTACATCACTGTTTGTGTTAGAAGATTGGAGACAGCCCGAGTCCCCAACAATAAAGGTCTCATTATATAGATTACTCAGTGGCAGACAATGGGACACTGTACAACAATAATGATAGTTGTCTGTATTGATGCCAGAAATCTATAAGCTGTATTTGGTAAATTCTAAAATTCCATGTTACAGAGACGTAGTTATATTATTCTTACTGGTGCATTCGAAAGTGTAAACGTAGGAGGCTGGGGAGAAGGCTTGATGTGTTAGTGCTTATTGGACTGCAGCATGAGGCCCATGTCAAGGGCCTACTGTAGAGTGCACATTCGAAATTCCTGCTCTGGGGAGGTGAGAGAATGCCCGGGCCCTTAGCTAACTGTTCTAGCCAATCAGTGAGCGCCAGGTTCAGTGAGAGACGCTGTCTCAAAAAAAAAAAAATCAGATGAAGTTTGATAGAGAAAGACAGCTGCAGTCAACCTCTGCCCCTCACACACGAGCACATGCGTGCATACACACACACACACACACAAACACACACATACACCAACCCCCTCTCTCAGGGATGACATTTCCATTCAGTGTGTAATATCTTTATTCCCCTGATAACCACTTCTACTAAATAAACCATGAAACAGAAATTGGCAACACAGAGTTTTACTCAAGCACAGGCTCAGATAAACTGGGGCAAGGACCATGTACCACACAGAAAAGCATCGCTTGTTTTTGAGGAAGAGAAGTTGTCAGAGGGCTTTGTGGCACAATGGGGAGAAAATCTTGACTCTTGGAGAGCTTTGCTGGCCTTTGGAGGGTTAATAGATAAAGAAAAGATGTCTTCCAGAAGGCAGAGCACCAAGTGAGAAGGAGTAGGGAAACCACTACTGTGGAGTGGACAGCGAGCCCGGTACACCTTTCTTCACCTCGGGTATCAATGTGGAGTGGACAGCGAGCCCGGTACAGCTTCCTTCACCTCGGGTATCAATGTGGAGTGGACAGCGAGTCCGGTACAGCTTCCTTCACCTCGGGTATCAATATGGAGTGGACAGCGAGCCCGGTACAGCTTCCTTCACCTCAGATATCAATGTGGAGTGGACAGAGAGTCCGGTACAGCTTCCTTCACCTCGGGTATCAATGTGGAGTGGACAGCGAGTCCAGTACACCTTCCTTCACTTGGGGGCATCAATGCTCAGCTGAGGAAAGCCCTCCCTCCCTGGAAAGCCCTCCTCTTGCCTTCATCTTTACTTACTTTCATTTCCTCTATAAAACATTTATTCCATTCTATTACAGTGTCACATGCTTGAAATCCTGTGTGGGATGGCAGAGTCAGGCTGGGCAGCTAACTTAGACTAGCCAATGAGTTCTAGCACAGTGAGAGAAGCTGTTTCCCTAACCAAGGTCAATGGCGCCTGAGAAATGACACTTGAAGTTGCCATCTGGCCTATGCACACAAGCTGGTATTTTCTAAAAGCACAGTTTTCAGGTCTGGAGAGATGGCTTAACAACTAAGAGATCTCGCTGGTCTTACAGAGGACCTGACTTCAGTGTCTAGAACTCCCATAATGTGCCTCACAACTGCCTCTAACTCCAGCTATAGGGGACCTGACGCACTTCTGGCCTCACACACGTATGCATATCCACACAGAGATGCCCAAACACTCATATAAATGATTTTTAAGCATGATTTTCACTTTTGTCTTTCTAGCAATCTACATTTAATGAAATCCCCATGATGAGCCCCCCCCTTTTTTTTTCCTTCACGATACACTATTGCTCCTTTTCCACGTCGGTTTTATTTATAGCCTGACTTTCCCAAAAATGTGTTTGATGTGGTATTCAGACAAACAACTGTACAATGAAGTTAATGAACCAGAAAATCTGGTCCAAGGAGAAAACAAAAGAGGAGGATGTAACAGCTGGGAGCTGGTAGACTTCAGGAATGAACTTGGTTGCTTGGAGGAGCTCACATACCTGTTCGACAAGCCTGGTGCCAGTGGGTGGATCTGGACCAGTGAGTCACAGAGGGAGAGAAACAGGGCCTGCATTCACACTTGCAGGGAGTCTCTAGCTTGTGAGCCAGGTGCCAAATGACAACACAGAGACTTATTTATTAAGAAAGCTCACCCAATAGCTTAGGCTTGCCTCGAACTAGCTCTTACAACTTAAATTAACCCATATCTATTAATCGACTTCCCGACTCGTGGCTTTATTGCCTTTACTCTGTACTGCCCACGCTGCTTCCCTGCTTCCTACATGTCGGGCTGATGACTCTGCCTTCTTCTTCCCAGCATTCTCTCTGCCCTGATCATGCTGCCTAGCTATTGGCCATTCAGCTTTTAGTAAACCAGTCAGAGTGACAAATCTTCACAGTGTACAAAGAGACTGCTCCACGACAGGTGACAGCTCTGCCTACCCAGCGGGAAGCAGGATTTTTATGTCATAAATAAAGGAGCTGCTTTGTAGACAGTAGTCGGCCCAGTCAACGCCATCCAGGAGTGTCTGCCAGAGCTGGGAGATGGCTCTGCAGGGAAACTGCCTGCTGTGCAATCTTGAGGACCTGTGTTTGGATCCTCAGCATCCACGTAAAAGCTTCGTGTGGCAGGATACACCTGCAACCCCAGCACTCGTGCCCAGAAATCCTAGAAATAGCCACATTTCTGGGAGCTCACTGGCCCACCCACCTAGCCACATCAGTGAGCTCCAGGCTCAGTGAGAGACTGTTTCAAGAGACAAGTTGGAGGGAGCAGGAGAGCAGTCTCAGGGGTTAAGGGCACTTGCTGCTCTCTTTGGATACTGGCACTCATGTTGGGCAGCTCACAACTGCCTGTAACTCTAACTCTAGGGGATTCAAGGTGCTCTCCGGGCACCTGACCTCAAGTACACATACGCAGACATATACAAATGTGCATAAGTTAAAAGTAAAAACAGAAGAGAACTAATGGTGAGGAATGGTAAAAGAAAACGCCTCGATCCACATTGACTCTGGCCTCTGTATGCACACACTCAAACACTGTTGTGTACATATATGCATACGCACATGCACCCCCACACACACATACATATACACAAAAAAAGCATCTATGAGAATTTACAAGTCGATTTAAATAAACCAAGCTTTGGAATATTAAGTCAGATATTGAAAGCAAGCATGGTGACAATTTAGAAACTGGCCAATTGTTCTCCTCTACAGGAAGACAGCCACACGACCAGGTAATAATAGAAAGAGATTGGCATCTAGACTGAGCTCTGCCCTTCCTGCCTCCAACATGCATTTCCGCTGTTCTTTCGTCTGATGCTGCATTTTGTTAAACATGGCATAGTCCATTTCACTTATCTTGATGCATCCCATTGCCTACGAGAAAAAAAATACAAATTCCACAGGCAAATTCAAAACTCTTAGTAATGAGGCTACATCCTGCACATTGATTCTTTCCCACCTAAACTAGCAAAGCTACACTCAGCCTAAAGGGGTATATTGAGGCAGAAAATTCCCCCAAAAGTAAGACTAATGAAAGAGACAGACCAGTAAGCGACAACAGGAGTGCAAATGTAGCTACATGTGTAATGGAACCCCAACAGGGGAATGATTTTATTACTTTGCAAAGGGGGAAAAGATGGTTAGAAAAAGCCAAGCAATCCTGAGCGATGGCTCTGGGGTTAGCGGGGCTTGCTGGTCAGCTTCGGTTTGAGTCTCGGAATCCACATGGTGGAAAGGAGGAACCAGCTCTCAGAAATGTCCTTTGACCTCCACATGTTCACCATGGCAAGTGTGTGCTCACACATATGCACACACATAAACAGAGACACATAGACACACACAAATAAGTAAAAAGCAAACATAAAAAAAATAACTACTGAGAACTCAAGAACAACGGCACTGGGCTTTGATCCTACTGCACGTGCTGGCTTTGTGGGAGACTAGGCAGTTTGGATGCTCACCTACCTAGACCTGGATGGAGGTGGGCGGTCCTTGGACTTCCCACAGGGCAGGGAACCCTGATTGCTGACAAGGGAGGGGGACTTGATTGGGGGAGGAGGAGGGAAATGGGAGGTGGTGGCGGGGAGGAGGCAGAAATCTTTAATAAATAAATCAATTAATTAATTAACTAACTAATTAATTAAAAAGAGAGAACAAATGAAAGAAAACACTGGGACAGCTAAGATCTGTTTGTGCTAGGACATGGAAGACTGGGACGTGGAGGGAGTTCTGCCAGCGGGCATGACAAGGAGGACGCAGGAGCCTGCAGGGCGTGAATGGGAGTGGCTTCTTTGGTGTCGGATAGGACTGCTGGAGAACAGCCTAGATCCTGCCCTGCAGGGCTCCAGTTGTCTGGCAACACTGCACTGTCTGAGGTCCTAGTCACATGGAAACACTATGGGACTAGCCATATCCCGTGGTAAGCTCCACAGTAGCCCCAAGCATCGATGAAAACTCATTGGCATGTGACTAGAAGGATGGGCTTGGGTGAGCTAGGAGGAACTTGGAGAAGGATTTTCACTTTATTCTAAGGAAACAAAGTGGGTCACTGGGAATATTTAAACTTTTGGCTCACGACTGTATGTGAGCATTCAGAAACTGTCCTGAAGTAGTCAAGATGAGATTGTGGAGGGTGCTGTAGAGAGAGAAAGAATTTGGGGAGGGGCTGAGGGAAGAAAGATAAGCGTTCAGGCAAGTACGATCTTTTGGTGGCTGATCGTGCCTGGACAGAGTAATGACAGTCAAGGCATTGGAACAGTAAGATTCTAGGACACAAGGGTCCGTAAAGTTGGTGACCATGAATACAAGTGGAGAGCCGACAAGTCTAGAGATGGGGTCAGAAACAAGAAGCGAAGAGTGGACTGGGGCTATGGCTCGGTTGGTAGAGTTCTTGCCTAAAATTTCTGAAGCCCCGGTCCATCCCCAGCACTGCCTAAACTGGGAGAAGTGGTAAATTCCTTGAATCCCAGTACTGGGGAGGTGGAGGCAGGAGGATCAGAAGTTCAAGATCATCTTTGTCTCCATAGCAAGTTCAAAGTCAACCACATGTGACTTTGTCACAAAAGAAGAAAAAGTGAAAGATACACAGAGTGCATTGGATAGGGATTGGGGAAGGGGAAAGACACTCTCCAAGACACTGAATTCCAGGTAGGAAATGGTTTCTGAGGAAAGAGAGAGGCTACCATTTCAGATGTATAAATGTAAGACTAGGTATGGGACCTTAGGCTAACGAGAAGTAAAGGTCTTGGATTTGTTGACAAGTCCAGCTCTAGATAAAGTTGTGAGGATAAGCACTCAGACACTGGGTGGAAGTCACTGGCCTGGGTGTCTAGCATTCAGCTGTGATGGATGGAGACTGTCACCACAGGTCAGTGGACTCAATATAACAACTAAAGGCTCAGAAATGAATAAACTAAATATATTGGGTTATTAGTGACATCAGAGAGTTGGACATAGAATCTAAAGGGACAAAATGTCCATGAAAGATGAATGACCCTCTACTTAATTAGGATGTCCAACTCACTGGGTGTATCTGCTGAGTGTTGGCATTAGTTTGTGGAGTCATAGGCAGTAGAGCTTTGAGGTATGAGGAGAGACTGGAGGCTGTAAGACCTTTAAACATAGAAATGCTTCTTCATGTCAACAACCTCTTCCCATGTGACATTTGCTAGGTATGCTGTCCCTGTTTCAGGCCTGACAGCAGAGAGACAGCCCTCGTCATGGAGTGATGAGAGCAGAGGGGCTGGTTCGAAACAGGACTGTACCTCACATGGAGGGACCTTTACTCATCTTACATACACGCACACACAGACAGACATACAGACACACACAGAGAGACAGACACATATACACACACACAGCCAGACATACACACACACACACACACACACACACACACACACACACACACACATTACTTTGAGATGGTTATGTAAAATGTGAAAACAGACATCATTTTCATTGATAAATTGGGATCTGCAGAAGTGACTCAGTAGATAAAGTCCTTGTCATGCAAGCATGAGAACTTGAGTCAGAACCCCAGGACTCATGTAGGAAAACCTCTGAGGGGCAGTATTACTCATAATCTCAGCACTGAAAGGTAGAGACAAGGAGATCCCGAGCTTGATGGTCAGCCAGTCCAGATGAACTGGAGTGTTTTCGGCTGGATGGGAGAGCCTGTACTGAAAAGTAAGAGGAGAACCATTGAGGGAGATAGACTACCTTGGTTTCTGGCCTTCAGTTGTACCTGCATACATGCACACATAGTGTGCTCATGCATATGAACATGTGCAGACACGTATAGACAAAAATCAGTGTTAGGCTTGATGAGAAATGGAAACTTTGAACTGGAAAGATGGCTCAGTGGGTAGAAGTACTTGCCACGGAGGCCTGACAACCTGAGTTCAAGTCCCCTCTGGATACAAGCATTCAATCATCTAATCAATGCGGAAGAAAATAGGCACTCTATGAGGAGATGAGGCAGGAGAATCTCTAGAAGCTTCCAGAAAACCAGGTTTACCAGTAGAGAAGAGCCTGTGTAGAACAAAGTGTAAAGTCAAGGAGTAACACCCAAGTTTGTCCTCTGACCTCCACATGCCTGCTGTGGCGTGCACACAACCACACACACACACAAACGAGCACATACTCACATATACACATACAATGCAAACACATATGCATGCACACCAAATAACATAATACATAAAAAAGTTTCTGTTCATGTATTCAGAGACATTTTTAAGGCATCTAAAGTGTAAGTTGTAAACAAGGAGACAATGTTTAGTATATACACATAAAACTTGTATCCAAAATATGTAAAGAACTAGAGAAAATAGAAATCAGAACCAGTGAGTTATCTCAGCAGGCAAAGGTGTTTGCTACCAAGCCTGACCATCTGAATTTATTCCTGGGACCACCCCCTGCCCCGCCATGATGGAAGAGAAGAACTGACACCTGCTAGTTGGCCTGCACTTTCACACACATAGCCTTCTATGTACACACACACATACATACATACACACATGCATACAAAACATAATTTAAAAAGTAAAATCAAAATAAGTAGCTAGGGAAAGAACTAGAAATCAGTAAATCCAAATTACTGATCAAAAATAAATAACAAAAGATTGGAGAAATCATTTTACTTTGAAAATATCCAAGTTCCTTGAAATAGTGCCTAAAATGAATTATGGGGGCTAGAAAGATGGCTCTGTGGTTAAGGCCACTTACTGTCCTTCTAGTAGACTTAGGTTTGATTCTCAGCACCCATATATTCCGGCTCCAGAGGATCTGATGCCCTCTTTTGCTATCTGTTGGCATGTGCACACATGTATCCGGCTAACTACACAAGACACATAAATACACATAATTAAAAACAAAAATAAATCTTAAACAAAATGACCCACTGGAAGCGGGTGAACACAACAGAGCTCTGGCTATCACTACCAGAGTGCCCTAAGATACAAAGACTGTGGCACCTCCCGCTGCAACGCAGAGAGAGCCACTGGGGTCCTTCTGAGCAGCTGCTCAGAGCATAAAATGCAGAGCACTTGGGAAAAGTCGTTAAGTGCTTCCTTAAAAACATGAAAATGTGCTCTCTCGACAGCCTAGCAATACTACTCCAAGCTAATTACCTAAGATACATAAAAATGAATATATACAAAAGGCTTTGTGAGCATTTTTAGTATAAAATTTTATCACAACTCTAAACTGAAAAAGTCTTCCATCGAAAGGAAGAGGGACAATCAGATTATGGTGGTGGGGGGGGACAAATGTGCACAGGAGGTGCTCTTAGTGGCTGCAGCTGAGTTCGTATCCTGTCAGGACCCTAAGGGCAGGACAGGACAGATGCCTGAATACTAACTCTCCAGGGCTGATGGTGCCACCAGAGTGAGCAAGTCTTCTTTCCACAGTTAACAAGCTCAAGATAGTTCCCGCAGAGACATGCCCACAGACCAGTCTCATCTTGACAATCCCCCATAGAGACTCTTCTCTTTGCTGATTCTGAGTGTAGCAAGTTGAATTAAAACTAACCACCACACTGCTGATGTCTCTTTAGGGAGACATGAGGTCCCTCTCTCACCTGAAGTATGTGTGTTTGTTTATTTCACAGGCACAGGTGAGTGTGTAAGCAAGCACGTGTACCACAGCATGTGTGTGAAGGTCAGGAAACAACTAGAAGTAGCAGTCCTAGCGATCGAGTTCAGACAGCAAGCCCCTTTACCCTCGGAGCCATCTCGCCAAACCCTAATCTGAAGTCTTGCTGTTGGAGTAGGAATGTAAAGAACTTTTTCAATGTTCCCATATTGTTCGGGTTATTTTTAAAACATATGCCTTTTCTTTTTAATTTTGACCTTAAAAATGCATTTTCTCTCACAGCAATCCCACTGAAATCAGGAACAAGACAAGGTTGTCCACTCTCTCCATATCTATTCAATATAGTTCTTGAGGTGTTAGCTAGAGCAATAAGACACCAAAAGGAGATCAAGGAGATACAAATTGGAAAAAAAGAAGTTAAACTCTCACTATTTGCTGATGATATGATAGTTTACATAAGCAACCCCAAAAATTCTACCAAGGAATTCCTACAACTCATAAAAACTTTCAGTAATGTAGCAGGATACAAGATTAACTCAAAAAAATCAGTAGCCCTCCTGTACACAGATGATAAGTGGGCTGGGAAAGAAATCAGCAAAACCTCACCCTTCACAATAGCCACAAATAACATAAAATATCTCAGAGTAACTCTAATCAAACAAGTGGAAGACTTAAATGACAAGAACTTTAATCTTTAAAGAAAGAAATTGAAGAAGACACCAGAAAGTGGAAAAACCTCCCATGCTCTTGGGTAGGTAGAATTAAAGTAGTAAAAATGTCAATCTTACCAAAAGCAACCTACAGATTCAATGCAATGCCCATCGCAGCAAAATTCCTCACAGACCTTGAGAGAATGGTACTCAACTTCATAAGGAAAAGCAAAATATCCAGGATGGCCAAAACAATCCTGTACAATAAAAGAACTTCCGGGGGCATCACAATCCCTGACTTCAAATTCTACAACAGAGCTATAGTACTGAAAACAGTCTAGTATTGACATAAGAACAGACAGGAGGACCAATAGAACCAAACTGAAGATTCGGATATCAATCCACACACCTATGAACACCTGATTTTTGACAAAGAAGCAAAAAAATATTAAATAGAAAAAGAAAACATATTTAATGAATGGTGCTGGCATAACTGGATATCAATATGTAGAAGAATGAAAATAGATCCATATCTATCACCATAAACAAAACTCTAGTCCAAATGGATCAAAGACCTCAACATAAAGCCAGCCACACTGACCCTCATAGAAGAGAAAGTGGGAAGTACACTTGAACACATTGGCACAGAAGATGACTTCCTAAATATAACCCCAGTAGCACAGACACTGAGAGAAACAATTAATAAATGGGACCTCCTGAAACTGAAAAGCTTCTGTAAAGCAAAGGACACAGTCAACAAGCCAGAATGACAGCCCACAGAATGGGAAAAGATCTTCACCAACCCCAAATCTGACAGAGGTCTGATCTCCAAAATATACAAAGAACTCAAGAAATTAATCATCAAAAAAACAAATAATCCAATAAAAAAATGGAGTACAGACCTAAACAAAGAACTATCAACAGAGAAATCTAAAATGGCTGAAAGACACTTAAGAAAATGCTCAACATCCTTAGTCATCAGAGAAATGCAAATCAAAACAACACTGAAATTCCATTTTACACCTATAAGAATGACCAAGATCAAAACCACTGACGACAACCTCTGTTAGAGAGGTTGTGGGGAAAAGGGAACACTCCTGCATTACTGGTGGGAATGCAAGCTGGTACAACCCCTTTGGATATCAGTATGGTGATTTCTCAGAAAATTAGGAAACAACCTTCCTCGAGACCCCACAATACCACTCTTGGGTATATATCCAAAGGATGCTCAATCGTGCCACAAGGACATGTGCTCAATTATGTTCATAGCCGCATTGTTTGTCAGAACCTGGAAACAACCTAAATGCCCCTCGACTAAAAATGGATAAGGAAAATGTGATACATTTACACAATGAAATACTACACAGCAGAAAATAACGACATCTTGAAATTTGCAGGCAAATGGATGGATCTAGAAAACAGACCCAGAAAGACAATTATCACATGTACTCACTTATAAGTGGTTTTTAAACATAAAGCAAAGAAAACCAGCCTACAAATCACAATCCCAGAGAACCTAGACAACAATGAGGACCCTAAGAGAGACATACATAGATATAATCTACATGGGAAGTAGAAAAAGACAAGATCTCCTGAGTGAATTGGGAGCATGGGCACCATGGGAGATGGTTGAAGGGGAGGGGAGAGACAAGGAGGGGAGCAGAGAAATATGTAGAGCTCAATAAAAATCAAGAAAAAAAATACATCTTCTCTCAATAAGCACTCAGGGCTTCCTTTCCCTAAATTTAGCAGCAAAGATTTTTCATGGATGAAAACATTCCATTTCATTAAACTTTCTGGAGATAAAATAGCTCTCCCAACTCTTGCTGCTCATTCCATTTTGAATTTGTGCTCCAATTCTGGTCCCTTCACCTTTAAATAAACATGTTTTCAGAAGAGGAGACAAAAGAATAATAACTGTACTGCCACCCCCACCCCCAGCATGCTGGTGGAAAACAAGTTAGATGATGGCTGGGGAAAGCTTTAAGGAGTTCAAAGTGCCGCAAGGATCTGAAGAGGTGGGAGGGGACCCAGGGCCCTTTGAAGCGTCCTAATGAGGGTTCTTAATGCACTTTGGGGAAGTATTTAATCTGCCTGTTCTCTCTCTCTCTCTCTCTCTCTCTCTCTCTCTCTCTCTCTCTCTCTCTCTCTCTCTCTCTCTCTCTCTCTCTCTGTGTGTGTGTGTGTGTGTGTGTGTGTGTGTGTGTGTACACATTTCTCTTATAAGCACATATTCATCATGGGTCTTCAAAGTCACCTGAACCATGTGTGTGCAAGATCACAAGTGGACACATGACTTCACCTTAGCCAGCTCCCACACCCTCCGCAGTGCTGTGAGCTCCCATACCTGCAGCAATCACTCTGGCTTGTGAGTTGGCAGAGACTAGATTCACTCCATCTCCTACCCTTGTGGTGATGAGGGAATATTATGATAAGCTGGGATCTTTGTGGTGACTTTGAGAATGATGGGGCTTCTCTCAGGGAACTAGGGTGCTGGGAGCTGAAAGACAGCTAAAACCATCCCAAGTCAATAGATTTTTGTTCTTGTCTCTCAAATATGAAGGCTGAAATTCACAGACCAAGGAAGTGTTTATTGTAGACCTGTAGGTAGCGACAGAGCAAGGGCAGAGCTCCTGTATAGCAGGGAGGTCCCAGGAAACAGGGTCCTAAGGAGCTGAAGGACTGGTGGCTTTGAAAGGACTTACGTCAGAAATCGGGGTGAGATCTAGGGAGCGGGTAAGCTGGTTGGTTCAGGTGCCTCCAATCAGCATCCATTGCCCATAGCTTCTAGGCAGAGGTGCTCAGTTAAGAGATGGCAGACAAGGGAGCAGAGCTCTCTTCTGGCGCTCCTGGCCTCCAGCCACAGATATGTTCGGCTGCTTTGAGGTCCCTGCCTTAACTGATCCGTTTCTACCTTCTATTCCTCCACCTGGCATCCCCCAGAGGAATCCACTCTCATGAACACTTCGCACCCTGTGGCAGTCCTTGCTGGAAGTCTGACTTATATCCTGGGCAGCAGAACCCCCCACCTAGACTCTTCAGCCTCAGTTGCACAGATGACTGCATATTAATACATCAGCTTGACCTGCGGCTGCAAGCTCAACACATCACTGGCACACCGCTGCTTCAGACTTGGTGGTGGCTGTCGGACCACGGTGAAATCTTAAGTGCAAAGTCAATAGAGAAGTATGGCGTTGTAACTCAAGCTGTCTTCTTTTCAACGTTTGGCACATTCTTCTTATTTGCTTGCATAAGACCTTTAAAGGTTTTATTATATTTATTTACATGTGTGGCTGGTGGTGTGCATCCGTTCACACGCCCATACTTATGCACACATGCCAAGGTACACACGGAGCCTTTAGAGGACAACTTTTGGGAGTTGGTCCTCTCCTTCCACCTCGTAGGTCCCTGAGATCAAACTTGGGTCTTCAGGCTTGGCTGCAAGCACCTTTAGCCATTGGAGCATCTCCACAGCCCCAAATTTGCTGTTGTGTGTATTTGTCTTTTCAACATTTAAAAAAATCGGTAGGTCTGGGAATAAAGATCAGTGGTCAACTGCTTGCCTCACATTCATGAGGTCCTATCTCAATAAAACTCCCAGAACAATGCAATGGAATGAATGAGTGAGTGAGTGAGTGAGTGAGTGAGTGAGTGAGTGAGTGAGTGAGTGAGTGAGTAGATCCACAGGCCTCACCAAACTGCCAAAGCTGTGCCAGGCAGATAAAGGGTTAAAAATCTTTATGCTAAGATAATAGATATATTTTTTCCAAGGTGTTCTGCTATTGTTTCTAATGGTTTTTTTGTTTATTTGTTTGTTTTTTTAACGTAGTTCTATGTCTGTAGCCCAGAGTAGCCTCAAATCAATGGTCCTCCTAGCTCAACCTTCCAAATGTGGAGCTCTAGATGAATGCGACCAATCCAGCTTCGTCTGCGGCACAGGCCTTTTCTGGCTCTTCAGTCTATGCTCTCAGAACCTCACACAGACTCATTCCCCTTT
This sequence comes from Microtus ochrogaster, assembly GCF_000317375.1. NCBI lineage: Eukaryota > Metazoa > Chordata > Mammalia > Rodentia > Cricetidae > Microtus > Microtus ochrogaster. The sequence goes on along the minus strand of NC_022013.1, from coordinate 3,543,900 downwards.
CAAACTTTTTATCCCATCTTGCTGAGCAACGCTCAGCAAAATGAGTACAAATTCCATTCTTCTTTGAGGGCGGTTATAGATCGTGGGTTCGTTCATTGGTTTCCTTTGAGGCATACCTTGGCATCTTGGTCTCTGTGCTGTGGGATTATTTAACTGTGCTATTCAACAGCCATTTTGATTTGATGTTGTAGAGAGTGTGACTTCCAGGAGTTAGAGGGATGGCTCAGTGCTTGCCACACAAGTAGGAGGACTGTGGTTCGGATTCCCGAAACCCACATGAATGCTGAGTGGACATGGCAGCAGGCCTGGAACTCTGGCCTTCTAGGCAGAGACAGGGGATTCCTCAGAGCAAGCTGACTAAAGGCAATGCAAATCTGTAAACTCTGGGTTTGTGCAAACACTACACACAGAGAAGTCGAGGGTGGAAGGTGGGCAGGGACGAGGTCTGGAGGAAAATACAGCCTGCAATACCCGACTTTGACATTTATTAAAGTCTCCTACAGAGAGGAATGAAGCAAACACTTAACACAAAATTTCTGCCACACTCTCAGTCCCTTAGCTGACCTTTCTAGACATGAGATTTCTTTATTTCTTTGATATTCGTCTGTTTATTTTGAAATGAGATTTTTATCGTGCTGGCCTCAAACTGCTGGGATCAAGGGATCTTCCTGCCTCAGCCTTCCAAGTACAGACACTACAGTGTAGATAGACCGTTTAAATCTATAAAAGAAACAGTCAGTCCTATGAGGCACATTAAATTAAGAAGCAAGCTGTTTGTAGTAAAATATTCCAACTCAGCAAGGCAGCCAGTGAAGTCCTATCCAAACGGTGCCTGGGTCAGCAGTTTCCAAAAAGAGCTGACTGGAAGATGCATATGGCTGGCACTCCTGCACGGTCTCAGCTGAGAAGAAAGCAAACCTCAGCTTCCAGGACTGGAGAGAGGGCCCATTGGTTAAGAGCGCGTGCCGCTCTTTCAGAGTACTCAAGTTCAGGTCCTAGTACCCATGTAAGCGGTACATAGCCTTCTGTGACTCCAGCTGCAGGAGACCTGATGCCCTCATTTGACCTTAACAGGCACACACACACACACACACACACACACACACACACACCACACACACAACCCTAGAAGGCTTCTCTTTGTTTAGCAAGGTCTAAACCAGCGATCAGTACAATATGCAGATTTATTTTTCTGGGATGAAGAGAGGGTGGTCTTTCCATCTCCATGACTGTCCTAGGTTAGCATGTGTTCCTATGACAAAATACCAAGACAGAGCACAACTCAAGAGAGACAAAGGTTATCTTAGCTCACATTTCCAGGTTACAGTCTACCACTGGGGGGCAAGTCCCAGCGGCAGGAGCTCTCCTCCGTGACAAACAGCAGGGGAATGAATGCATGCACGCTTAGTGCTCAGCTCCCTTTCTCTCCTTTTGTACATCCCAGGACCCAAACTCAGGGAATTAGATCATCCACAGTGGGTAGGCTTCTCACCTCGAATAAGACAAGCCACCACAGACCACAGACCAACCCAGGGTAGACAGTCACTTGTTGAAACTCTCTCCAAGTGCTTCCAGATTGTCTCAAGTTGAAAGTTAATTGAACCATCACTGGAACCCAAGTTCTCCCCTTCCTCCTTCCCTCTGAATGAGGCTGATCCGTGTCACATGGTAACTATCTTCTGGGTCAAGGAACGGCAGGGTACTATAATTGTTTATCTGTTTGTTGGCAAGCAATATCAAGCTTCAAGAGTAAGCAAAGATTGGTGACAACTATATAGGATTTAAAAAATTCAGTGACTTCCCAGCCCATAATATGAGACCTGCAGTGTTTGGCCTGCATCTCTGTTCGATTTTTTTTTTTTTTTTACGGCTCTGTTCTTTGTAGCTTCCTTAGAGTCCACAAGGATGCTCACAACTTAGGGCTCCAGAAGACAGCAGCTCTTGGTTTTGCCCTTACACTCAAAGGTTTATCCACTGACCACTAAACTAATTTGGGAGCTGTTTGCTTCTCCTACGTTGAAGATGTGGCTTTCTGACTTCCACGTCTGCTAGGAGAGATTAGGCATCGGACATGGCCATCCCTTTGGAGGTGAGACATCCCTGCTCACCTGCTTCTAGACTATTTCCTAATTATTCTTCTGTAGACGTTTGCTTCTTTTCTTTTTAATATTTTCTGGAACTTGTTTAACTCTTGAACCTATGGATCAGCATCTTATATGTTTTAATTATATTTATTTTACTTTATATGTGTAACTGTTTTGTCTCCATGTCTGTAAGTGTACTATACTTATGCCTGGTGACCAAGGAGGTCAGCAGAGGGGCTCAGATCCCTGGAACTGGAGTTATAGGTGATTGTGAGCCACCACATAGGTGCTGGGAACCAGACCAAGGTCCTCTGCAAGAGCAGTAAATGCTCTTAACTACTGAGCCATCTCTCCAGCCCCTGCTATATTTTATTAGCTTGGTGATATTCTCAATAATTGATACATAATTAATTAGTCTCAATAATAATTCTCATTTAATTATTATATAATATCACTTCTCTCCCACACTCCATCTCTGTTATCTCTGAAACTTCAATTTTATTAATGTTATACCTTCTCACTCCAGTCTTCAGGTCTAGCATGTTTGTAAATTCCCTCCTTTGTGTGTGTGCGTGTGTGTGTGTGTGTATGCATGCTCATATGTGTGTTTAGGTATCCACAGAGACTAATAGAAAATATCAAATCCCTGAGCTCAAGTTACAGGCATTTGTTGGCTACCTAACATGGATGATGAGAACCAAACCCAGGTCCTCTTGTAAGAGCAATAAGCATTCTTAATGCTTACTGTCTCAAGTTGCATTTTTGTATTTTGCTCATCTCCTGTCTCCTTACTATGCCTGCTGTACCTTTCTCTTCCTGAGATAATGATCCGAACAATACTTAATCACTTGTCAACTCTTCCGTGGGTTCAAGATGTTGTTAAATACTATTTTGTATAGCATTTCTGCAAGTAATCTTTGTAAATGTTTTCCATGGCTTAGTTGACTGCATTCCCAGAAACCAGACACTGTAACTGTGGTTTTTAAGATATGGTGCCTTGGTTTCCTTTTTTATTTGCCGTGACAAAACACCCTGGTAAAAGCAACTTGAGGGAGGACAGGGTTTATTCAGGATTTATTTCTAAGCTTGTGGTTGTAGTGCATCATGGTAGGGGAGTCAGGGCTACAGAAACTTGAAGCAGCTAGTCACATCATATCACAGTCAAGAGAAGTGTGCTCGTGCATGGTTCGTGCATGGCTAGTTCATGGCTAGTGCATGGCTCGTGCATGGCTAGTGCATGGCTAGTGCAAGGTTTGTGCATCGCTAGTTCATGGCTCGTGCATGGCTACTGCTTGGCTAGTGCATGGCTTGTGCATGGTTAGTGCATGGCTAGTGCATGGCTCATGCATGGCTAGTGCATGGCTCGTGCATGACTCACTTCCTCCACTGTTACACATCCAGGACCCTGGCCTAATGAACAGTGTCCCCCATAATGTAGACTGTGTCAAACGGATAATTAAAACCAATCACAACACTACTTATTTACATGTTGAAAAAGTTATACCATTTAATATGAACCTGACCATGACTTACTGAGTTCCTAACATATGTAACTATCTCTCTTAATATAATGCCTTTAAACTTGATGGACTCTTGTTTCCTTCTGTACCCTCAAAACCAAGCATTGTTGGTGACATTTACAGTAATAACCAGTTAAGTTTTGAACATTTCTCACAGCTTTGTTTGGTTTAAGGACACAGCATACAGTATCATCCCGCCAGAGAAGGTAGAGTAATTCTTTCAATATGGCTGTGTGTGCACATGCAAACATATTCTCTATCATTGCTTAAATAATTTTTTTCTTATATAAAAAAATCTTTTTACAAAATAGTAACTTGTTTGAGTTACCTGTGTCAGTCAATTTTAAATGTCAACGTGCCACAACCTAGAAGTCTGACCTGGCGCTACAATTTTGTATATTAATGCTTCTGTCTGAACTAGAATAGTTTATTCCTTTTATAAGTATCAATAAATATCCCTTTACTTTATAAATTGCATCATGTATTACTATACCTAAGTTTACAATTTACAAAGCACAATCGTGCTCCTAATTATTTTGGATCTGGAATGGTCTTTTTCTTAGGGTGTTTAGGAATGCCTTGGAAGAGTTTCTGGTGAGGAACTGCCTGGATTATGCTGGCCCATGGGCACACTGCCATGGATTTTTGTAATTGGGTTAATTGAGATGAGAAAACCTACCTTGAATATAAGTGGTACTGTTTCATGGGCTGGGCCCTGGACCTAAAGGAGAGAGAGAGAGAGAGAGAATGCTGAGCTGAGCACAGGGAAGGGCGCATGCATTCATCTTCTCTTCTCTTGGCTGTGGGTGTGATTAGCTGCTTCAGGTCCCTGCCCTTTGGCTTCCCCACTATGATGGACTAGATTTAGAAATTCAAATAAGCCCTTCCTCCCCTAAGTTGCTTGTATCAGGCTATCAAAAATAAATAAATAAATAGATAAATAGATAAATAATAAAAGCCAGAGAAGCTGGTTACCTTAGCTATACAGTCAGAAGTAAGAGGAGACAGGAAGTGGGGACACACGGTACAACCTCGAGGCCCACTCTTGGAACTCACTTCCTCCAGCAAGGATCCGCCCCCCCCATCAAAGCTCCACCTCCCAAACAGCGTCACCAAATGACCCAACACTTAAGCTTGTGGGAACGTTTCCCATCTGGACCACAGGAGTTGTGCTGGAATTCTGGGTGATTACCAAAGAAAACTACAAGCAAACGCAGCAATCATGGTTGCGTGTTGCTGCGCTGACTTAACGCTAACTCACGTATGTTTGTTTTTGTTTTGTGTATGCGGCTGCACTGTGCGGAGGTCAGAGGACAATTTGTGAGAGTCAGTTCTCTCGTTCCACTATCTAGTCTCACACATACCCACAAAATTAAAGAGTAAAATCTCAAAGAAGTGGCTTGAGTAGACTTTGGTGATGTCACCTAACAACGTCGTAAAACAGAAAGGACCTGGAGGCCGGATATGAGTGACCAGGAAAAAGCTACCAGCCACAAGACATGAAGGCAGAAAAGTAACAGTGCCTGGATACAGTTCATTTTATGTGGGAAAAATAAAGGAGAGCAATGAGAACAAACACCCACATTTGCTTACAGGAAGCAGCAAACTGTAATGAAAAGCATAAATTAACATGGGTGGTTACTTGTGGGAACAAGCTGGCTGTCGGAGAGGAGCAAAGATAGGATACTGGTTGTTGAGCCGTGAAGCTATGCTTCCTCCACAAATAAAATAAAATGTCCACGAATGTTCAAGTAAAAACATTGCTCTAGAAGCAGATGCTTTTTAGATTATTGGGGCTTGACTAACACCAAGTCACAGGAGACAGCATCCCAGAGCATCGTAACAACATAATGCAATTACGAGACTCTCTGACTGAAAGCCCGGACTAGACGCCATTTGCATAAAGCAACTGCTCTTTTCTCCGTGGAGAACAAACTGCAAATCATATTCTTGACATTCAAGTAAAATGTTAAATTCTTCATTTTCATTATGTAAATGTTTTCTTAACTATGTTTTGAAGCTTAAAGGTGGTATTATGCAAAAACCTCCATATTTGAAAAACATGTTTCATGAAAACAAGAGTCACAAAAGACTAGTGAAATGAACAACTCACTTTTTACTTCTTTTAAAAGGGAAACCCATTTTGTTGTATCTTGATGTGTTTCCTGATTACCAGATCAAAAAAAAATAACATTAAGATTAATCTAGAAGAATAAAAACTTTTTATTAAGGATCCATTTTACTTTTAATCATGTATGTATGTGACAGGGGAGGAGGGTCCATGTACTGGCTGGTTTTGAGTGTCAACTTGACACAAGCTAGAGTCATCAGAGAGGAAGGAGCCTCCATGAGATCCAGATGTAAGGCATTTCTCTTATTGCTGATCAATTGAGTATTGGTGATCAATGGGGGAGGGCCCAGTCCATGGCCGGTGGTGCCATCCCTGGGTTCTATAAGAAAGCAGGCTGAGCAAGCCAGAGAAAGCAAGCCAATAAGCAGCACCCCTCCACGGCGTCTGCATCCACTCCTGCCTCCAGGTTCCTGCCCTGTTTGAGTTCCTGTCCTGACTCCCTTCAGTGATAAACAGCAATGCTGAGGTATAATCCTAATAAACCCTTTCCTCCCCGACTTGCTTTTTGGTCAAGGTGTTTCGCTGCAGCAATAGAGGCACTAACTAAAGCAGTGCACACGAGTGCATGAGGTCGGAGGCTTCTCCCGGAGCTGGAGTTCCAGACACTGTGAGTTATCAGTGTGGGTGCTGGGAACTGAACTCTGGAGCAATAGTCAACATTCCGAAGGACTGAGTCATCTCAACAGCCCCCTAGCTTTCCATCTTAAAGCAGTAACATTTATAAGCTTTGATTTTTATATTTTAAAATAAGAATCTTTGAATCTTTGGGCTGAAAAGATTCTTCAGAGGCGAAGAGAGTAGTCACACAGGCAGCTCACAGTGGGCTGCCACTTCGTACCCTCCTCTGGTGATGTGGGAGTGATTTCTTATTAATAAAGAAACTGCCTAGACCCATTTGATAGGCCAACCCTTAGGTAGGCGGAGAAAACAGAACAGGATTCTGGGAGAAAGAAGCTGAGTGAAGGAGTCGCCATGATTCTCCCACTCCAGGCAGACGCAGGTTAAGATCATTCCTGGTAAGCCAGCTCGTGGGCTACACAGATTATAAGAAATGGGCTAGTCCAGGTGCGAGAGTTAGCCGAGAAAAGGCTAGATATAATGGGCCAAGTGGTGTTTAAAAGAATACAGTTTCAGTAGAACATTTCCATTGTCTCAGTTATTTCGGATAAAGCTAACCGTGCGGGCGGCCGGGTGCCAGGGACGCAGCCCGCCGACCCTATTATTACTACACTCTGGCCTGTAGGCACACGTGCACACACAACACACACACGTGCACATTCACACAGACACACACACACACACACACAAACATACAAAAATGATAGCAATAAATCTTGCACATCTTTTTCATGAAAAGTGTTAGTTCTTTCAGATTTTATCAAGGAAACTGCATATTTAAATCAAGTATGTTTTTAATTGTTGGAAGAGAGGGTTCCAAACAGCCACTCTAGAGACCCTAGAGTCTTATTTTTACAAAATGTAAAAGTTTCTCTTGATCCTGTGTCTTTGTGGGACCTTGCTGTCTTCCAGGATTCATGCCACCAATGGTCACTCTTGGGAGGGCATGAAGCTGTATTTCTGCCATGCAGCTGCTGTTTGGTCATTTGTCACCATTGTAAGTTCATGCATAACCATGCTGAGGGTTGCCTGACATCTTGCTTGGTATTGTTCTAGCTCAGTTCTTATCTGGGAAACTCTCTGGACCCCCAGAATTGCTCCAAGATGAGTCGTTTACGGTAAGACCGTGAAGAAAGACGTCATCGTGATTAAATGGGTGATGGGATCCAGGCAGGAAATGGAGTCCAGCTGAAAGAACACTTGCCGAGCATGCAGGAAGCCTTCGGTCCAATCCCTGCTGCCACACAGAAAGCAAAGTGTGACAATGCACACCTGCCATCCCAGCACATAGGAAGTGGAGGTGAAAAAGTAAGTAGAGCAAGGTCATCCTTGGTTACTTACTGAGTTGGAGGCATGGCTGGGTCACAGGAGACCATGCCTTAAAGAAACAGCTCCCGACCTCATCTCTAGGCATTTGGAAACCATTGATTTATGGACATGACTCCATCACTACAGACATGTAGAACAACTAGGACGAGGCATCACTACTGGTGTGACAAGGTTGACACATTGTGTTTCAGGTACCTGGTGGCTCCCTGGGTAGCTCCTGGACTACTGCTTCTATGGCAAGAAGCAGTAAGATTGCACAATGTGCCCATCTGCTGCACTGGATCATTTGGGCTAACACAGGTACTTCTGATTTCCTGGACCAGTGCCTCTATACAATGAGCAGTAAGATTGCACAATGTGCCATCTGCTTCACTGGATCATCCCGGCGAACACAGGTACTTCTGATTTCCTGGACCAGTGCCTCTATAC
>NC_022013.1:3529953-3535689 GCF_000317375.1 Microtus ochrogaster | reverse complement strand
AGCTAACACAGGTACTTCTGATTTCCTGGACCAGTGCCTCTATACCATGAGCAGTAAGGATGCACAATGTCCCATCTGCTGCACTGGATCATCCCGGTGAACACAGGCACTTATTCCTGTCTTTCTCCACGGCCTCAGCTGTCTCCTTCAACCTGATAGATTGACTCAACTGGGAGGACGTAGGAGCTACAGGATGCCCATAGGGCCATAAACAAGTTGTGAACAGCCTAATATTGTCCCAGTGACTTTTTTTCTAATCCGAGGCCTGATCCTTTAGGTCATATGGCTGCTTTATGGTTGGTAAGTGGAAAGAGAAGACAGATGGTCCTTGGGACAAGCCGCTTCTGCGAATGCAATAACCGAAGTTGTTTTCTGATTAAGCTCGTTCATGTGACTGATGGGAGACATCGGTCATGATGAAAGGAAATAGAAATGATAATCTTCTGGGAAGGAAGAAGAATGCCCAGGCCAGGTAAACTACAGAACCGAGCTGGGATCCTGGAGACGGTGTTAGAATTGTGGACCAGGAGACAAGCAAAGTTGGTGTGCTTACTAAGGTTGTGCTGAGAATGCCTCTGTTCACCACGCTCTTGTCTTGCACGAAGAAGAAAGGACCCACCTAGACAGAGAGGACTGTGCTTGGTGAGGTGGCTTAGTAGGTAAAGACACTTGCTGTCAGACCCGAAGGCCAGAGTCCCCTTCCCAGGACCCAAGTGGTGGAAGGTGAGAACTGACATCTGCAAATGACCTCTGAACTCTACATACACAGGCCATGTCACACACACAAGCACACACAACACACTCGTAAATGTAAAACAAATACATTTTAATAGTGAAGATTTTGTTAAATGGAAGAGAAAGTGGGGCAAGCTCCCCACTGATTTATCCAGCTCCAGCGCTGTTTCAGGTTGACATTCACCTTGAGTTAGGAAAAATGGGCTGGACTGTATATGTTAATGAGATTTTATTTTTAAAAAAATTGGAAGACATTCATAGCCTAATGGTGGCTGTCCAGTGTCCCTGAGGAACTATTTGGCAGCCAGAGTCTGTGACACCTCCTCTACACAAGAGAGGGAGTTCAATGTAATGCAGGAGGTATATAGTATTTAAATTGCCTTCAGGCAGCATTTTGGCTGAGGTGATTCTGCTGGACCAATGAGGAAACTATCCCACCAAAGGACTCCTCCCTCCCTCCCTGTCTCCTCTTTAGAACCTGCCCATCTTCTGTCTCAGTGGAACAAGTTCTCAATAGAACAGCAAACACATTTGCCATCACTTAAAAACCTCTAACCTCTGTCTTAGGTGTCTAGGTGTATCTGCACACTTTATTTTTTTTTAATTTATTTATTTATTGAGGATTTCTGCCTCCTCCCCTCCACCGCCTCCCATTTCCCTCCCCCTCCCCCGATCAAGTCCCTCTCCCTCATCAGCTTGAAGAGCCATCAGGGTTCCCTGACCTGTGGGAAGTCCAAGGACCGCCCACCTCCATCCAGGTTTAGTAAGTTGAGCATCCAAACCGCCCAGGCCCCCCCAAAGCCAGCACGTGCAGTAGGATCAAAAACCCATTGCCATTGTTCTTGAGTTCTCAGTAGTCCTCATTGTCCACTATGTTCAGCAAGTCCGGTTTTATCCCATGCTTTTTCAGACTCAGGCCAGCTGGCCTTGGTGAATTCCCGAAAGAACATCCCCATTGTCTCAGAATGTGGGTGTACCCCTCGCGGTCCTGAGTTCCTTGCTCGTGCTCCCCCTCCTTCTGCTCCTGATTTGGACCTTGAGATTTCTGTCCGGTGCTCCAATTTGGGTCTCTGTCTCTGTCTCCTTTCATCGCCTGATGAAGGTTAATATTCAGGGGGATGCCTATATGTTTGTCTTTGGATTCACCTTCTTATTTAGCTTCTCTAGGAAGGACTGTGACACCTCATTTCAAGATGTTAGGGCTCCATGTCCCTTTATGCTTGTGTGTATGTGTGTGCGTGTGTGTGTGTGTGTGTGCGTGTGTGTGTGTGTGCACACATGTGTGTCGAGGTCAGCCATCAGCAGTCCATGTCAGACAATTACGTTTCGCTGGATACTACTCAATGCCTATAAAGCAAGCTCTTTACCAACTATGGTATCTCTCTAGCCTCCCCCACCTCTTTTAAAGACAGGACGTTACATAGTTCAGACTAGTCTCAAAGTCCACTACATAGCCTAGGACCTTGAGCTCCTGTCAGATCTGAACTAGACACTTGCAGCTTTTACATGCACCCTGAAGATTTGAACTCAGGTCCTCATGATTGTACGGCAGGTGCTTTACCAATGAAACCCTCTGGACATGGTGCTTTAGGTATCTTGTAAGACCTCTTTCTTCTGTGCCTCATGCTCTAAAGACTTCCTGGGGTATTTGTGTGGAAGGCACTCAATTGTTTGGTATCATAGTATCTCTTTTCTGTTTCTGCTTTCATTCCATCTACTCAAGATATCAGCCATTCAGCTTCCCTTACACTACTGCCCATTAAAAGGAACATGAAATTTAAATCTCTCCCTGATCTTCTTTATATTTTGACAAGTTTTGCATGACATTTAGGCCAGTGGTTTAGTAGAAGTGTTGAGAACCCTTGTTCAGTCTCTGTGCTGGACAGGGTCAATCATTTTAGACCAAGACACTCGAACACTTTAAGGATCTTATACAAAAGATGCCAAGGAGAAACGGGTGGCATTGAGAGTAAGCAGATACAGGGCAGTGTGGACCTGACTTGAGCTTGAACTAACTCGACTTTCAAGAAAAGAAAAGAAAGCCTTAGGTCCTCCAAAGCCTCATCAGCTCCAAACTGTGAAACTGAACTGAGATTTAGATATTAGGTGGGTGGACCTGTGTCCACCTGGTCTTATGATGCGGCCCTCTTCATGGACCTTGGGAACCACATAACAACAGATATTGTTGATGTGACAAACCCTTAGGAAAAAATACCAGTGACTCATATTTTTTCTCTTATAATCTTCATCAGTCACTGAAACCAGAGGTATAAGAAAGAAGGGAAATGCCTATTTCCCAGAGGAAGTGGGCCCATCCTAGTCTTGATAAGACCTTATGTCAGGAGTCAGCAGACCTTTCCACAAAGTACCAGATGTAAATATGTCAGCTTTGTGGGCCACACTGTTCCTATTCCTGCTGCTCACCCCACCACTGTAGCCAGAAAGCAGCATAGGATGAGCAGGAATGGGTTCCAGCAAAGCTTTATAGGAGCTGCAGAGGTAGCTCCGCTGGTAAGATAGCTGCCTTGTAAACATGCAGATATGAGTTTGACCCCCAGAGCCACATTTAAAAGGGAAGCAGGGTGTGGTGGCACAGGCTTGTATTTCTAGGAATTATATTTCCAGCTTGTATTTCCTGGAGACAGGGGCATCCTGGGTTTTGCTGGCTGGCCTACTAGGTCAATTCCTAGCCAGTGAGAGCCTTTGTCTCGTAAAACACAGCAAGTGGTTCCTGAGGAACCACACTCAAGATTGTCCTTTGCCTACAAATACACACACACACATACACACACACACACGCACTTACAAAGGCCACTAAAATTTGTTTTTCACAGAGTTCTCACGTGGGGGAATTATTCTTCCACTGCTCAAACCATGGAATCCACATAAAGACAAAAGGAAAGGACCGACTCCACAATGTCTTCTGCCCACCACATTGTCCCCACATTGTCCATGTAGCCATTGCAAACACGAACTCACAGCAGCTGCAGGTGCATGCGCTGGATCTGCAAGAGGATGCGTCTATCAGTAGTCAGGCATGGATGGAGGTGGAGCTTATGGGCGCCACCCTTCCCTACTGATTCCCTATTGACAATCTCAAGACAAAGGTAAATCATTGCCTGCAGGTGTGTACCCACCAAAGACCCTCACCAGGCGCCAATGGTCATTTTCAATAAAATGATGGTCCAGATGGTCATGATCCCCTAGGAAAGGGCCAGAGGGTGTGGAGGGAGTAGGTATTAGATCAGAGAGGGTATAGCATAAGCATAATCAAAATACATTATATACAAGTGTGAAATTGCTAAACAGAAGTCTGGAGAGACGGCTTAGTGGTTAGAGCACTTGCTGCTCTCCCAGAGGACCTGAGTTCAGTCCCCATCACCCACATGGTAGCTCAACATCCACTGTAGAAATAGGAGCGGCGGGCTGCGTCCCGGCACCCGGCCGCCCACATGGCTAGCTCTACCCGAAATAATTACACGGACACTGTGTTCATTTAATCACCGCTTGGCCCTTTAGCTCTAGCCCTTACTGGCTAATTCTGATATCCCGATCAACCCATCTCTAATAATCTGTGAGCACCGGTCTTAGTGAGCACCGGTCTTACCGGGAGTGTATCTTCCCAGGAGCGGGGAGCATGGCGTCTCTCTGAGGCATCTGCTCCTGAGAGCAGAGCTGTGGAGTCTGACCTCACTTCCTCTTCCTCCCAGCATTCTGCTCTGTTTACTCCTCCCTCCTGTTTTAACCTATCAGGGCAAGCAGCTTCTTTATTTAATTAACCAATGACCTTCCTCCATCAATCCACCAGTTCCAGGCAATCCCCTGCCCTTCTCCGGCTGTCTCACGCATGTGTACACACACACTAAAACAAACCACATACACATATAGACAGACATACAGACACACACACACACGAACGCACATTGACATCAATAATGAAAATAAACCTTAAAAAAAGAAATTGTCAGACAAAAACTAATGACTAAAAAGCAATTAATTAATTCAAATAAGAATGAAGAAACCACCCCCTGAAATATTGATTTTATGTTATGATCATTGTAACTCGAGAGAAAGGATTTCTAACACTATTTTAGCTTATGTGCTATACAGAGACAGATGGAGGGCCAGATTTGGCTCCTGGGTTGCTGTTTGCTGGCCCCTGTCTTAAAAGAAACAGTGTGTCCTAGTCCAGTTTCTGTCTCTGTAACTGGAGACCGTGCAGTGGTTGCTGAAGAGCTCAGCTTGTGATTTCAAATGCTTGGGAGTGCAAGGTGGGGAATCTAATAGCATTCCTGTTGTTGCGGTCTCTAGAACTCCACAGTGGGACAGGGCAGCACACAGAAAGATGGAGCAGCCTGACTCAGGCCTGGACAGAGTCTCACATACCCCAGGCTGGTCTTGAACTCACTGTGCTGCTGAGGATGACCTTGAACCTCTGACCTTCCTGAGTCTACCTGTTGTGTGCCACCCAGGCCTGCCTTATGAGTTGCTGGGACTGATTCCAGTGATTCTAGAATCTCTTCATAATCAGCCTCTCTATCCCTCCCTATTCTTCTCTCCCCACCCCCCTTCCCCGCCCTCTCTCCACCCATCTTTATATCTCTGTAAGTTCACCTCAGTAAACTTGGGAACAAGCATGAAGTCACCCCTTTCCCAAACTCATTTTCTCCAATGGCAGAGAGAACTATTTTTAAATCTTACTGCACAGTCTCCTTTCCCCACAAACTTGGAGCAAAATAATTAAAGTCAAACATTGACTTAGTACTGCTAAGCACACAAAGGCCTTTCATCTGTATTCACTTGTCTTTGCTGGAAGCGCAAGGCGGCTTCAGAGCTGTTTTCATGGACTTTGCCCCCTCTGACAGCTGCGAAACGCAGAGAGGGAAAGTGGCTTACCAAAGGTTGCATGCCTGGCTGGAGTGGGATGGGGACATGGAGACTGACCTTTGCCTTCCAGGCCAGCCTGTCTCTCTCTCTCTCTCTCTCTCTCTCTCTCTCTCT
>NC_022013.1:3501529-3529853 GCF_000317375.1 Microtus ochrogaster | reverse complement strand
CCTTTGCCTTCCAGGCCAGCCTGTCTCTCTCTCTCTCTCTCTCTCTCTCTCTCTCTCTCTCTCTCTCTCTCCCTCACCTTGAGGACATGGGGTCTCCTTCCTGCCTAGTTTGGGCTACAAAGTCATGTGTGGAATATTATGTCTCCAAAAGTTTCCATTCAGATATGTATGTGTGTTGTATGAACATATCTGTGTGCAGGTGTGTACGTGCACACGGAGGTCAGAGAAGACACCAGGTGTCCTGTTCTGTCACTCTCTCTCTCTGCCTTAGTTCCTTGAGACAGGGTCTTTCACTGACACGGGGATGAGGCTGGCAGCCAGCAAGACCCCAGCTATCCCCTGGTTTTTGTTCTTGGAAGCAGTTGGGTTATAGGCACATGAAGCCAGATGCCACGTCTTACGTGACTGTTGTGGACTTGAACTCAGGTCCTTAGGTTCATGCAGCAAGCACTCTTTCTGGCTGAGTCACCTCTCCAGACCTGACACTTACTCAGCAGAGGGTTTCAATGCCTCATCCTTCAGATTCTTGCACTTGGCACGCTCCACTTCAACAATGTGCCCACGCCAGCCCCTTCCAATTCCAGCAGCTATTTGGTCTCGGCTAAATCATACCTGTTGTGCTGGGGAACCAACTCCGTGGATTAGGGCACTTGTTGTGCAAGCATGAGGACCTGAGTTTGATCCGGGCACCCATGTTACACAGCCAGGTGTGGTGCAAGCACCTGTAACCACAGGCTTGTGAAGGACGGAGACAGGAGGATCTCTGGGGCTTTCTGGCCACCAGATTCAGATTAGCTCCAAGTTTATCACATCAATAGTGACAGATCAGGACACCCAGTGTCCTCTTCTGGCCTCTGGAGATCAATGCCATGAATGTGGTAGAACTTCCCAGAATGGAAACAGAGAGAGAGATTCTAAACAATATGTACTTGGTGCATCTGGAGATTTACAAAAGTCATGGATAGGGTCAAGATGTGGGGGAACTTGTGGGCAGGAGGCTAAGGAGATCAAGCAAATAAAGACATGAAATGTCTTCTTGGCCTTCCAATGCCGTCCCTGCATTGCACGATGGTACCATTCTTCTTTGCATGGGGATGCTTTCCCCATTGCCACACCCCTGGGGAGCAGGCTTGACTGTGTCTCCTGCTGAGCTTCTTCTCCTAAGTCTGTGCCATCTCCAAGGAGACTAGGGTACCAGCTCCTGTGGTCCTGGAGGCACAGGGAAAGCAGACTCTTTAGTTCTTCCTGTCAGAAGGCCCAGCTGCCCTTCTCTGTGCACAGCTGATAATGGGCAAGAGACTGGCCTCGGAAGGGGCTTGGCAGTTCATGGGAACCAGAGCTACACACAAAAGCAAACAGTGAGACTGGGGAGATGACTTAGTCGGGAAAGGGCTTGCTTCACAGGTAGAAGAACCTGAATTTAGTCACCAGAATCTGCATAAATAAATCTGGCCCAGTTGTGTGTAGTTATAATATCAGGCCCAAGGAGATGGAAAAAGCACATCCCAACGCCTCACCAGCCAGCCAGCCTCGTCAAATCATCCAATTCTGGGTAAAAGAGAGTTTATCTCAAAAAATAGGTTGTTGTGTGACAGACTTTTTCTGGAGAGACAGCACACACATGCATTCACCGGAGATGACTTTCTCTGGAGAGACAGAACACACATGCATTCACCAGAGATACAGAGCCCATAGCAGAACCAAAGTATGGATACCACCAAAGTCCAACATTGTGAACCGATATGTCTTATTGGGGTTCCTTACAGGAATACAAGTGAGGGGTTACTAACAGAAGCAGACATGATTCAAAGACAGCTGCATCACTAATGTCCACTGCAGCATGGATGGCAGCTCCCAAAGGCTGAACATTTGGAGCACACTGCCCAGCCTGCGGGCTGCTCAACAGGTTGAAGAGTGTCCTTTCCAGGTGGACTCAGCAGACCTGAGCCCCTTCCAGCAGGGCTACTCTCTGCTTCCTCTCTGTCTTTGCAGCTTGTCCTGTCTGTCAGTCACTCTCGGCAGTCTTTATTGTTTACTCTTGGAAGGGTGGGGCTTAGCGAATCTGGTCTGTTTCAGGGACTTCCTGAAGATATGTTGAATTTTTTTATCTTCTGTCTTAAGGAACTTCTTTGCAAAATGGAATGTTTCAATCCCAAAGGAAAATTGAAACAGATGGATCCTGAAGAATAATACCCGAGGCTGACTTCTGGCATCCACACATGTGTTCATGCAACACACACACACACACACACACACACACACACACACACACACACACACCAGGCAGTGCATTCAACTCCCAAGGACTCCCTAGCAAGGGAAGAAAGAGTTCTTAGTGCTCTAAGGGGTTGAGGAACACCTACCTTGGGACTGAGACCTGAGCTCAGAGCCCCACACACTCTAACCTGCTCTACGCATTGCCAATAATGGGAAAGTGGTCCTGTGGCCAGGGTTATCTTTCACCAAAAGGAAGGCTGGGACAGGGGAGGAAGAGGGAAAGGGACCTGACATCACCATGGATATACTAGAAAAGAGTAGTTCCCTTTGTGGAATGGATAAGTATTCCGCTTAGGGAGCAATTTTACTTCATTAAGGTAAGCTAGAAGCATAATGCCATCTGAGCGACTGTGTCCCTGGGAATCTGCATATTGGAGACAACAGCTATACCGAATGACAGAAGGATAATCTCTGGATAAACCTAGGCAGTAATCGGTGAATAGATTTCATGTGAGCAGAAAGAACCCAACCTCGGGGCACACTGTGGGCCCTGTTGTGACTATATGTCTAGGGCAATGGGTAGCTGCCTTCAGAGACAGAGACAAGAAAGGCAAGGACGGGATAGCAGAAAGGGAACCTGGCGAGGCCAGCCTCTGGGCGCCAGAGGGTTTGAAGGGGCTTCTCTAGGCTTGTTGCACTCCACACCAGCAGGGGGCACCCTTCCTATCATGCTCAAAGAAATGGTACTCTTTGAGTTGAGTGTTGTCCTTGTTTCTTTTTCCAAAGATTGGGAACTGAAGCATGTCACCCTCTGTGAAGGCCTAACTAGGCTTCCTCTATGTGACCACAGACACTCCACAGACCAGATCGAGTACTTGGGGAGTGGATGGGGGGGGGTTGGGGGGAGCTCAGCGCTATCCCAGGAAGCCTCTCTTCCTACTCCATCATATCCCCTCTCCGTCCCCAACTCCAATCAATAGGGAAGGTAGGACCATCCTTGCGGTCTGAGGAGCAGCTAGAAGAAATGGCAGGAAGGGAAGTAACACACTGCTGCAGAGCGGAAGTGGCCTTGATGGGCAGTCCAGGAGTGCAGGAGTTCCCAGAAGCGGCGTGGGTTAGGAACAGGCTTAGGCTTTCCAGGGACTGAAGAAGAGGAGGAAAGCTCCCGTGACACAGAAGAACACATCAGACCGCCCCCTTCTGGAATGTTCTAGGGGAGGGGCTTCTGTGAGCAGAAGTTAACAACTGGAGGTGCACACCGGCCAAAAGTAGGAGAGGGAATTTTTGTTGCCACCGCTTTGAAATATCACCAGGTGGATTCTACACCTTACTGCCCTTTAAAGAGAAAGTAATTAAGCCGTGCCTGGTCGTTCATAAGGGAACTTCTTCTGCCCTCCCCTTCTTTCCCTTTCCCTCTCCCCTCTCTCTTCCCTTCTCCCCCCTCTTGCCTTCTGTTCCAACCCTACCTAGCCTCACTAAAGTTTGCCTTGCTCAGCCACTACATAGCTGTAATAGCCACTGCGTATTAGAGTAACCCAAAGCAGGCTAAAGGAGCCCCGGCCTCCAGAGGAAGTGATACCATGGCAACCTTCAAAGATTAAGTAGGAAATTATGGGTCGCTCAGTTACTAGACTGCTTGCCTAACATGAACAAAGACCTGCTGAGTTCTGTCCCCAGCGCCACATAAACCAGGTGTAACCCACCTGCAATCACAGCCTTTGGGAGGCAGAAAGAGGAGGAACCGCAGTCCAAAGTCATCTTTGCATATCTGATTTAAGGCCAGTACACCTGTCTTAGTTCCTTCTCTATTGCTGTGAAAAGACGCTGCCGTGACCAAGGCAACTTATAGAAGAAAGCCTTTATTGAGCTCTTGCAGTATCAGAGGGTGAGTCTATGTCCACCATGAGGAGAACATGGCAACAGAAAGGCAGGTATGGTAACTGTGTAGTAATAGGAGCGGCGGGGCTGCGTCCCGGCACCCGGCCGCCCACATGGCTAGCTCTACCCGAAATAATTACACGGACACTGTGTTCATTTAATCACCGCTTGGCCCTTTAGCTCTAGCCCTTACTGGCTAATTCTGATATCCCGATCAACCCATCTCTAATAATCTGTGAGCACCGGTCTTAGTGAGCACTGGTCTTACCGGGAGTGTATCTTCCCAGGAGCGGGGAGCATGGCGTCTCTCTGAGGCATCTGCTCCCGAGAGCAGAGCTGTGGAGTCTGACCTCACTTCCTCTTCCTCCCAGCATTCTGCTCTGTTTACTCCTCCCTCCTGTTTTAACCTATCAGGGCAAGCAGCTTCTTTATTTAATTAACCAATGACCTTCCTCCATCAGTAACTGAGAGCTCACATCCTTACCCATGAGTAGAAGGCAGAGAGAGCTTTTGAAACCTCAAAGCTCACCCCCAGTGACACACCTTCTCCTACATGGCCACACCTCTTAATCCTCCTCAGACAGTTCCACCAACTGGGGACCAAGGATTCAAATATCTGAGCCTATGGGGATCATTCTCATTCAAACTGCCACACTTGACATGTGAGTTCCAGTCTCAAAAAAGAGAAGGTGATATAGTTGAGATAACGGCGTCTGTCCAGCATGAGAAAGTAAGATGCATTGAGGAAGCTTCAAGAAGCCGGTTGGATTAGCTGTGCTGGTGGCCACAGAGAGAGGCCCTGGGAAAGGAGACTGGGCAGGCAGGGCTGGGTCTCACCCAGGCTCAAAAGCTCAGGAATTTCTTCTCCAGCATCAAGACTATTCTAGGATCTGCAGCAAACCAATTGTCCCCTGTTCGGATATCATTAAGTACTCAGCTGCCAGAGACGAGGTAGGGAAAGTGTCCAATAATGCTAAAAGACCTGCGCCTTGACAATTTATTTCCCTATCTGATGAGTACAAAATTCATTTCCATATTAACACACCGTGTAGAGATAAGACCTAGAAATACAAATGATGGAAGATTTGAAGCTCTCATTAAGTTTCCAAGGAACACGGTGCGTATTAGTCTGAACCACAAAGCCTGCTGCGAGGAGACCATGAGGAAGCAATTGAGCAGAGATTGACTGTGAGAGACAAGCATTTCAGCTCCAGTAGGAACCTGTTCCAACTTCCGTGAACGGAGCAAGATAAGACACATCTTTTCTTTATCCTATCTTTCTTTCTTTCTCAGATTTCTCGCTACATTTATTGGGGGAGGGGCATGCCATGAGGTGGTCAGAGGACAACTTGGGGACTTTGTGGTCCTTCTTGTACCATGTGGGGCTGTGGTGGTGAGCACCTTTGGTGTGCTTAGCCATCATCTTGCTGCTGGTCCCAGAATTTTTCTCACCTATTCCTCAGACTGTTCCTTCCAAATGCTGCCAAGCACTAAGGCCACCTCTCAGCAGGACAGAGAGGAAATTCACCAGCTGGCTGCGGGTGGCTACCCAGGGTGGATCCCAGCGACCTCTGCAGATAATGTGTATGATTCCAGGGGGTTGGCACTTCTCCGTCCTCTCTGGCTTCATTCCATGCTCTGTCAGTGCAGCTTATGGTTGGTGAATCAATGGATTTCCCATGTGAACAAGGGCACTGAGTCCCAGATATCCCTGAGTCTAATCCTTATAGTTACCACCTCCTCTTTGGAGCCAGACACCAAAAAAAAATTTCTCCCCTGAAGCAAGTTCAGTCTATAAGTAGCAGGAAAGATGAGTGAAACTTTGAAAGGCTGGATGCTCTGGGGAGTAAAGATGTCAGAACCTTGCGTGAGGGCCTGTTTGATCTCTAAAAACAAAGTCAGGAGAGTTGGGATTTGCCTGTGACTTCAGCACTGGAGAGACAGGGATGGGTGGACCCCTGGGGCTCAGTGATAAAGCCCCAGGTCCCAGTAAAAAGCCCTGTCTCCAAAAACAAGGTGAACAGAGCCTACAGAAAGACACCCAAGGTTGCTCTCTGGCCTCCATATATATATGCATATACACGTATACCCAGAACTGATATATGCACACACAAACATATATGTCAACATAAAATAAATCTTTTAACTGTATACTTAAAACAACAACAAAAACAAACAAACAAAAAAGGTGCAAGCTGGCATCCTCAAGATGACTTGTAACCATTCTTCACACAGCTGGTGAATGGTCCCATCCTAGGGAGAGTGGAGACAAGGTCAAGGACTTGTTTGGGCATGACCTTGTTGTTTGACCTTGGCTGAGTCCCAACTCCTTTCCCTTCTGGGTATTGACATTTGAGCACCACAACCTTCCATTCCCCCTGTGAGTTTAGCATCCAGAGTTTGTTCCTATTTTTCTGCTTGTGAATAGCTACCTCCTGCTTTTGTAGAGTGGGAGACATGAAAACTGGCTTTTCAGGTGAGCCTTAAGTGAAGGCATTGTTGGTCAGCCACAGAGAGTCTCACTGAGAATATGGCCTCAGCTACAAAGAGCTGCCAGCTCAGGTGCCTGGACACCCTGGGGTAACCACGTTGCTGGGTGGACCTTGGGTGTTCTTCCCCCACTTGATACCACACCAAAGGGTAAGCTGGAGAGAGTAGCGAGGAAGCATAACATGGTTACTTCATGTTCTGTATTAGAAATATGTATGTATACTCCATAGTGAGAAAGGAATCAGCACCTGCATATTATCAGCCATGCACATGCTCAGTGTTAGTGGTTTGTTCTGAATTGACCCTTCCCAGTCCGGATGCTCATGAAGGAATACAGATGACACAGAACACAATAACTAAGCTCAAAGAACAAGAGATGAGCTTGAGATGACAACTCGAGAGGCACAGGTAAACAAGTCTCAGGACCACACTGCCCACCTGAGTAGGGGCAGAGACGAAACTTCAGACTTGACAGAGTGATTGACAGCCTCCACCCTGCCACCTGCCCTTATCTGCCAGGTGAGCAGAGATATAAAACACAGCTCTAGGATGTTAATCTGCTGTCTGCTAAGATTGTGGCTCTCCAAATAAAACCCCGTCTTAAAGATTCCCAGAACCGCTCATTGGCTTCTATACATGACAAGCTGCTCCAACTCTGGTATCCTGGTTACATGCACTCCAGAACTGGCCATGAGGTTGGCCCAAGCTGTTTGCTCAACAACTCCCTCGGCCCAATCCTGCTGCTACAACACCCCCAACTCCATGTTGCTCCCAAGCCTTCTCATTCCCATGCACCCTGCTGAGTTGTCATTTCTCTGAGCCACCGTCTCAGGGAGGCCAAGTGACTGCATGCACTGCCACAGGCTCAGACCGCTCTGCACCTCCATGTACCGGTCCCTGGTACGTGGCCAAACTGCATTCCAAACGAAGAATCTCGGGCTCTGAGAATGACTTGTCAAGTTCAGTATCCTAAAGGCCGCCTATAGAACGCAGGTGAAATCTTCAATCCCCCTCTCCCGCCACCTCTCTGTCGCTCCTTATTGCTGCCCTGACTTGTCATGGTTTCCTTGTGTGGCAGAGACAGGAGTGCAATCAGAGAAATAAATCAACTCATCCAACTGTCTCTATAGCACAGAGGAATAATACCCAAATGTACTAATTCACGAGCTATTTGCTGCCTCTAAATACATAAACATCCTAGCTTTGCTAGATTTTTATGTGCATGGGTATGTACACACATGCATGTGTGTGTGTATGAGTGCGTGTATGTATGTGTGTGTGTCTGTGTAGAAGCCAGAAGGCAACTTGAAGAGTCAGAGTCAGTTTTATCCATTCACCATGTGGATTAAAAAGACGGAAGCTTGGCAATAAGTACCTTTGACCTGATGAGCCGTATTGCCAGGCCAGGAAAGGGGCTGTATTTTCATTCCTATCTGTATCACATCTGGTTTAGGAACTCAAGGTCTGGTTTAGGAACTAGGAAGCTTGCGCATTTATCCCAGATCCCCACACCTGCATTGCAAGGAAGGCTGTTCTCTGCTTTCAGGTGTTTGCAGATTCTGAGTGTAATTTCTGGGGACCTCTGCGGGGGAGAGAATTGTGAAGTATTGAGCGATGGTGGTGGGTCTACAGGTTATTGCTATGGAAGCTGGACGAAACACTCACAGGACAGGGCTGGTGAAATGGATCAGTTGGTTAAGAACTTGCTTTGCAAGCATGAGGATCTAAATTTGATTCCCAGAGCCCTGTGAAAAAAACTAAGTATGGGGTGAGCACTTACAACCCTAGTGCTGGAGGGGTGGACACTTAAAACCCTAGTGCTGGAGGGGTGGACACTTAGAACCCTAGTGCTAAAGAGGCAGAGACAGGGGGAACCCAGCCTAGCTGGATTGGTGAATTACAGGCCAATGCCTAGGGAGTAACAGTAGAGCCTGACCTCTGGTCTATGTGCATGTATGCTCACATGCGTGCTCCTATACCTTGTCCATTTTGAAAAGGCTTCAGGAGCTCTCTGTTAGTCTACAGCTACATGATTTAAAAACATTTCCAAAAGAAAAGGTTTCAAACAGTCATTAATGGTCTTCTGCAGTCTAACGGGAATTAGTTTGATGTCTTGGGCTGGGGTGACGGGAGGCAATGCATATGTTACAGGTCATGCTCAGATAACCTACATGTAAGGCAGGCATACTCTGCCTCATTCGGGAAACCTGACAATAGGGAAGGACGAAAGCTCAAGCTAAAGCCTTAAGAAATGTGTTTGGATTGAACCTCCCGTTGCCATTTTGGTAACTACCATTCTAGCCCCTACCCCCCATTTTACATGGGAAAATTCCCCAAACCCTCCAGAGGTAAACAATTTGTTTGGGTTGCCACAGAGTGCCTGAAGTGATAAAAACAGACAATTTCAGGTTCCAGGCACCTGGTTGTAGAGCCTCTGACCTGGCTCGGGTGCCCAGGAGGTGGTAGCCGCCAAGAAGCACTGTACTGGTGGAACAGCCCTGTGGACACATCTCCCGCTGGGCTCCAGCCTGGACCTCGCAGGCAGCATGGTCACCCTGGCTGTTCATGGCCACCTCCATGGAACCCTTTTTGTGAAGAAGGATCATTAAAGGCACTAACTGGCCACTCAACAACCAAACCTGTCGTTTGGAAATAAACACTCTAGGTTCTAGCCATCTAATAAATCACATGTCGCCTTTAAAAATGAAAAAGAAAGGAAAGGAAAAGAAACCGCAGCCACTAACCTGTGCTCCTACCACAGATGTCTTGCAATAAAAAGTCCATTTCTCTTCAACATTCTTTTCTCCTAGGAAAAGTTTGTTTACAGGAACCAAAATTGCTGTTGGTTCAAAATATATGTTATCTTAGTGGTGTTTTATGTCCAGTAAAGAAACAGTAAGCTCTAGTTTCAAAGTCCAAGGTCACCTGAAGAATAGAAACCCTGGGTATGTTGACACCATGTACATTTTCAAATGCTTTTTCACTGGAGAATTCCTTTTATGCAATCAGCTCTGAAAAACTGAGGGATCCGAAGATACTGCGTATCTCTAAGCAACACTGAGAGCATCACAAAAGTTCCCCAAATAGATAGATATCTAAGTAAACTCTCAAATTTAGGGAACTTGAAGCATCCAGCCTTCTCCGCTTTGACTGCCAGTTTATTCCAGTCTGGGACAGTCCCACAACTCTCTCTGTGCCCACCTGAGTTAGGAGAAAGAAGGTGTGTGGCGGGGGGGGGGGATGCTTGAATGTGTATGCAAGTGCCTGCAGAGGCCAGAAGATGGTATCAGGTACCCTGGAGCTGGACTTACAGGCAGCTGTGAACCAATTGATGTGGATGCTGGCCATCAAATTTGGGTCCTCTAGAAGAGAGCACCAAGTGCTCTTTTTTTTTTTTTTTTTTTTGATTTTTCGAGACAGGGTTTCTCTGTGGCTTTGGAGCCTGTCCTGGAACTAGCTCTGTAGACCAGCCTGGTCTTGAACTCACAGAGATCCGCCTGCCTCTGCCTCCCGAGTGCTGGGATTAAAGGCGTGCGCCACCAACGCCCGGCTAGGAAAGAAAGAAAGAAAGAAAGAAAGAAAGAAAGAAAGAAAGAAAGAAAGAAAGAAAGAAAGAAAGAAAGAAAGAAAGAAATTTACCTGTATGAGTGTTTTGCCTACATGTATGATACCTGTGTAACATGTGCAAGCCTGGTACTTTTGTATGTCAGAAGAAGGCATTGGATCCCCAGGGACTGGAGTTACAGATGGTTATGAGCCACCATGTAAGTGCTGCGATTTGAACCAGGGTCCTCTGTAAGAGCAACAAGTGCTCTTAATGACTGAGCCTATTCTCCAGCCCCAAGTGTTGTGAGCATCAAGAATTCTTTCCAGAGCCTCCTACCACGGACCCTGCCTCTCACAGAAGCCTTATGCTGTTGAAAAGCTGTTCTTGATGGGAGATGAAGAGACTCTCAGCAAAGAGAAAGAATAGGTTAGGATAGGAAGGCGGGTCAGGCTAAGGAGACCCCGGAGACTGGGGACAAGAAGTAGCAAAGGTTCAACTTGGAAAGCATGCTGTTAGATGAGAATGAGAATGTTTAAAGGCATTAGGGCTGAGGCTATACCTCAGCTAGTAAACGGATTCCATAGCATGAAGGATGGCCTGGTTTGGATATCCAGTCCTGCATAAACAAGGCGTGGGGATGCATGTCTATAATCCTAGCCTTTAGTAGAGGCAGGAGGATCAGAAGTTCAAGGTCATCCTCAGCTACAAAGTAAATTCAAACCCAGCCTGGGCTACACGAGATCTTGTTGATAAACAGACAAGTGATAGACAGACAGACAGATAGACTTAGTCCATGACTTATTGCTGTGAAGAGACACCATGACCACGGCAACTCTTATAAAGGAAAACATTTAATTGGGACTGGCTTATGGGTTCAGCGGTTTAGTCCATTATCATTACTGTAGGAAGCATAGAAGCACACAGGCAGATATGGTGCTGGAGAAGGAGCCAAGAGTTCTGTATCTGTATTGTCGGGCAGAAAGAAAAGAGAGCTTGGCACTAGGCCTGGACTGGGCTTCTGAAACCCCAAAGCCCACCCCTGGTGACAGGCTTCCTCCAACAAGACCACACCTACCCCAACAAAGTCACACCCTGTGAGCCTATGGGGGCCAGTTTCATTCAAACTACCATAGAGACGATGATAGATAGATAGATAGATAGATAGATAGATAGATAGATAGATAGATAGATAGATAGATAGACAGACAGATAGATAGATAGATGAGAATAGATAGATGATAGATGATAGATAGATAGATAGATAGATAGATAGATAGATAGATAGATAGATGATAGATGATAGATAGATAGATAGATAGATAGATAGATAGATAGATAGATAGATAGATGATATATAGATAGATAGATGTTTAATTCCCCTTGCTTGTTTAACCAAGTGTCAAATACCAGTTCTCATTCATTTTTCTCCAGTAGGGAATTTCCTTCCACTCTAAAGTCAGGATTGAATACACACGACGTCACTGTCAGCTCAGGATCTGGATGTGCTTCAACCCATCTTTATGATACCTTCTCCAATCCTCCACGCTTCCAATCCTCTACAAACTTCCACCGTGAAAGGAGTGACTTTCTGCTCTCCAAATCAGAAACTTATCTCTATATTCCAAAACTCAAGTCCTACTTCAAAGCTTCCTCCATCTCCTGAGGGCACAGCCCTGGGTCCTTCTCTGGGGAGTCTGATTGCAGACATGTTAAATAAGCTGCTTGAAGCTTCAGACTGGGTGGAGGCCATTAGAATCAGATGAGCTTAGTCCTTCTTCCTGGTGACTCTTGACCTGTGGGAAAACTGGGCATGGTGGCACATTCCTGTAATCCTAGCACTAAGAAGATAGAAGCAGAAAGTTGTAGCCTGAGCTACATAAGACCGTGTGTGTGTGTGTGTGTGTGTGTGTGTGTGTGTAGCAAAAAATCTGACAGACTCTAGGGAGAAAAAATGTAGCCACTTTAATAGCTTGAAGTTTCCACATCCCTCTGTCAAAAGTGAACAAAAACCAGAAAACTAGTGAAAATACTGATGATCTCAATAACACAATCAATCAACATCCGTAGATATCGTCCCAACACTAACAGAGTATGCACTTTCCTCAAGCTCATATGGAACAGTCACTAGAATGGACCACATTCAGAGCCATACAGTGCTCTCCTCTAAGTGGGAAAGAATAGAAAACATAACCTGATTGCTCAGACATAATGAAATCAATGCTAGGAAGATAACTGGACCATCCCCAAAGACATGGAGACTGATTGGCAAAAATTGATTGCTTTCCTAGATACCAGTAGCAAACAAGCAGAATTTGAAATGTAAAGTCCAGTTCTACTTGCATTAAATTTCCAAAGAAGTACTCAGGTGTTTATCTATCAAAACATGTTCCATCCCAAAGGTAGAAAACTAGAAACACTGATGAAATCAATCAAAGAGCTAAAGAACCAATATTCTTGGATAGCAAGATTCAGTAGTCAAAATGGCAGTTCTTCCTACTTGGCGTGTACTGTTAGTGTAACTCCAAGCAAATTATCATTGGTGAATATTGACCAACTGACCCTAGAGTTTAAATGGAAAACAAAATACCTATAATTAAAATAATGTTGTTAAAAGATGAGAATGAAGTTGGAGGGTTATAGAGATCATTCTGAGGTTAAGAGCTCTTCACCTTAAGTCCTCTTGCAAAGGACCTAAGCTTGGTTCCCAGCACCCACATTGGGGTTCACAAGCACCTCTAGCTCCAGTACTAAGAGATCTGACCCCTCTTCTAGTCTCTGCTAGCACTGTTCTCATGTGCACATGCTCCCACACAGACATACATACACATAATTAAAAATGAAACCAATTTTTTTTAAAAAAAACAGAACTTTCCTTGTAGCAGAAGCAACCAATAGTCCTACCCAGCTATGATACAAATGAATTGTCACAACCACCAGCAAATGTGTGTGTGTGTGTGTGTGTGTGTGTGTGTGTGTGTGTGTGTGTGTGTAAAGGATATATATCCTTTAGGGTATAATAGTGGCACTCATCTCTTGGCAGTAGCCAACATCTCTCTAATTGGACTAAAGATCCGCTCATCAAGAGGAAAATCATGTCTGCTACTGAAAACCTAGCCAACTTCCCAGGGCTGTTGAGGTCCTGGATCCTAGAGGTTTCTACTACCACTTTCCTAAACCAGCATAATTTCTAACTTCATTATAAATATTTGTCCTTATCTCACAGATACACATAGCTAATATCCCTTAACAAAATGTCTCTTTGCAACAAGTGGAGACCATTACAGAAGATTAGCAACTGATCAAAATGTAGAGGAGGAGTGATTGTGTGTTGCTTGGCCCCAACTGACCCCTCTGAGCCACACTTTCTTCAGCCAAAGCTGAGGAAACATTGAGAAAGAGGAGGAAAATTGTAAGAGACAGAGGAAAAGGACATCTTCTGTGAGACCGGGTTTCCTAGAAATGTCAGGGGCACCAATGAAGTCTCAGCAACATGGCTGCCTGAATGAGGATTATACCAACAGGCAGGCTAACATGGAAACCTTAACCCTAGATAAGAACTACAGGAATCTAAGCAACGTTGAGGCTGGAAGAAAATAGTCTTCACCAGGGAAGACAACCCAATTAATTATCCAATACCAAATGGTTATTCTTTAAATCATACAAGTAACATTACACAGACTTATCAGATTCTACTTATATATTTGGGAATAAATATGTACATCTGTGAAATGATTAAAGAAAAAACATAAATTTGATACATTATAAGTGGGGGTAACATGTGAATGGTTGAAGAGAGAAAAAGAAAATGATATAATTACATTTTAATTTTTAAAAAAATCAAAGAACAAAAGCTAATGATATGATGACATCATTTAACTTCAAGACATGCTATATAACCCCACAGTAATTAAGACATCACAATACTAGAGAAAGAACAGACAAGCAGATCAATGGAGCATAATAAAGAGCCCAGAAATAGAGCCCCATAATCACAGTGAATTAATAAAAAAGCAAAGGCAATACAATGGAGAGAAAATGATCTTT
This sequence comes from Microtus ochrogaster, assembly GCF_000317375.1. Classification (NCBI taxonomy): domain Eukaryota; kingdom Metazoa; phylum Chordata; class Mammalia; order Rodentia; family Cricetidae; genus Microtus; species Microtus ochrogaster. The sequence continues at coordinate 3,515,677 of NC_022013.1, read as the reverse complement.
CAAACAGACTGAGCCCCTGGGTATTTCCAAGCAGAACAAACTGATACAAAATGGGCTACTCATTCTTAACTCAGTATAAGTCACAGGTTTAACATGAAACAATGAACTGCCAGGAGATAAAATCTGGATGATGTTGAGTTAGGTGATTATTCTGGTTTCATTTCTGTTGCTATGATAAAATATACTTTTAAAATTCAACTTAAGGATCTGAAAAGATGTCCCAGAGGATAAGGACATTGCCTGCTCTTTCAGAGGTCCTGACTTCAATTCCCAACAACCACATGGTGGTTCACAGCCATGGATAATGAGATTCAGTGCCCTCCTCTGGAATGTAGGCTTACATGCTGGCAGAACAATTATGCATATTAAACAAATAAATCTTTAAAAAATAAAAGGCAACTTAGGAAAGAAAGAGTTAATTTTAATTCACAATTCTGGGTTAAGTCCAGTCCATCACTGAAAGAAGTCAAGGCAGTGAGAAGTTTAAGCAGATAATGACATCACACCCACAGTCAAGAACAGAGAAGTAAATGCCAGTGTGGTGCTCAGATTACTCTCCATAATCTCATACAGTCCAGGATCACACACACACACACACACACACACACACACACACCTAGGGAATGGTGCCTCCCACAGTGGGCAATCCTGAACAGACATGCTCAAAGGCTAACACAATGTAGATATTTCCTCACTGAGATTCTCTTCCCAGATGATTCTAGGATGTGTCAAGTTAACAGTTCAAACTATCATAGCAGTGATAATTTGTATATACCAAAGGATGACCCATGAAAGAAAGAAAGGATGGGTAAACTGGACTTCTTTAACATTAAGTAAGCCTGGAATGATAACTCAGTTTATAGGATACTTGCTTGGCATACAAAGTGCTGGGCTTAATCCCTAGTTCCACATAAACCAGGCATGATGGTAACCCCAGCCCTGGAGAGGCAGGCAGGAGGTTCCCTGGGTCTCACTGACCACCCAGCCTAATACAGTTAGTGAATTCTGGTGATCCCCCTGAAACAAAAATAGCTGAAGAATAACATCTAGCATTGACTTCTGGCACCCATGTACATGTGCCTTCTCACACCCTTCCACACACACAAAACATTAAACCAAAACCGGGCCGGTGGTTACTAGCAGGTTAGAGTCATAAAGGGTTAGGCAGGCAAGTACAGTTCGTGGGATTTTTAGATTAATGAAATCTTCCACGATGCTGGATATATATTATAAACTTCTGTGTAGCCTTGGAAAGCGCAACACCAAGACTAGATGTGAGTGCACGCTGTGGACTTTGGGTGACAAGGATACATGAATGTAGGCTGGCAGTTTTCCCAAGGGTACCACTTGGGGTGTGGTTTATGAGAGAGGTTGTTCAGGAATGAAGGCAAGGGTAAGTACTAGACTATTCTGTCTTCCTCTCAGTGTGGCTCTGGCTCTAAAACTATCCTAAAATAAATCATCTTTTTTAAAAAGTCACTTGACATTGGGTTTGGAGGAACCCAGATAATCCCAGATAATCTTCTCATTTTAGAATTCTAAATTTAAACTCATCTGCCAAATACATAACATTCATATGTGCTAGAGATTTGGTGTGCACTTCTTACAGGCATTCCTTCTTTTTTGTTGTTTTGTTTTTGTTTTTTGAGACAGGGTTTCTCTGTGTAGCCTTGGCTGTATTGCTCTGTAGACCAGGCTGGCCCTTTTATTTTAAACTAAGCACTGCTAAGGAGTCATGTGGAATATATGTCAACATTACACTCCAGGAAAGGAGAGCAGTAATATACCAGTTCCCAAGATTTATGGTTCCACATGTGTGTCACAGTGAAAGCCAGTGGGAAGCATCAGACGCTCTGGGACCCCTAAAGCCTAGATTTTTTTTTTTTTTAAAAAAAGCAGCATGAAAGTACATCCTTGAAACCCATCACTGGAGAAATGGAGTCTGGAGGAGTCCGATCCTTCTACTTTCACTGACCGCCCAGTTTGCCATACTTCGTGAACTCCAGCTCCAGTCTGAGACTATGACAGAAAATTCATGGTGAATGGCTCCTGAGAAATGACATCTGAGTTCCTTTCCTCGGGTTGTGACATGCACCCTCACCTACACACACACACACACACACAGGTCCTTAACCTTACTAATTCTTAGCAATAAAAATTTGAGTCATAATGAGACACCACCTCAACTGCAGTATGCAGTATGAGGACATCCATTCAGAAGGCAGAAAATAACAAGCACTGGCCAGGCGCAGAGGGATTAACAGCCATATGCCCTTAGAGTCGGGGTAGAAAATCATACCAGGATTAAATAAAATAATAATAATAATAATTGTTTTAGATCACAAATCTAAGCATCCATAGAGATTATTCAGTGAATAAGGGGGCTTGCTGCTCAAGCCTGGAGACCTGAGTTCAATCCCCGGGACCTGTGTAAAAGTAGAAAGAAAGATCTGACTCCACAGAGCTGTCCTCTGATCTCCACACACGTGTTCCCACACTGTGTCTTACACGCACACACACACACACACACGCACGCACGCACACACACACGCACACACACACGCACACACACACACAGCTGACTTTTAATTGATTTTTTAGAATTAAGATGGGCTAAGCAGATATGAGGAAGGGACAAAAGGGATCTAATGACTTTTAACAATCTGAATGGAATCTCTCCATTTCTTCTTTAATCTATAAAATGTTACATAGACTGTATTAAATGAGTCCTTACATATACATGTCTACTACAATGTTTAGGATATTTCATTAATGTACAAAATGGAACCAAATTAGATACCTATATTTGTGTCTTTTCTTTGCAATCCAAATCCCTTCAAGATATCTACAATAATTCTAATTCACGTTTTCTAATGCCTGTATGTTATTCCCTGTTACAGCTGTATCACAATTTATTCAGCTAGGTCTAGACCTTGATAAGAAATCAATTTATTTCTAGCCCTTAAACAGCTAGTGTTGAGCTCTTTGAAGAAAACGAGATTGGAAAGGACAAGGATTTTTTTTTTTAACTGTTTAGAAATTTCGTACAGGCATATAATTCCTTTGATCAAGTCCACCCTGTTTCTCCCCCTCCAATTCCTGCTGTTCCCACCACCATTTCCTCTCAATTTCACGTGCTCTTCTTGTAAATCCACTGAGTTCACCTAGTCTTCCTGCGTGTACATGGATAGGCTCATCTACCAGAAGATGGGTAGCCTCTTGGGGACAGCATCACTAAAGAAAATCGACTTTCCCTTCTCTAGCGGCCATTAATCACCTATAGCCCCTCAGATGGGTGAGACTTCATAAGCCTCTTCCCCGTCTATGCTGGGACTGTATCTGGCTTGCTGTTGTTGCAGGTCCTGTGGGTGCTGTCATGGTGGTAAGTTTGTGTGTGCCATGACCTTGTCATGTCTAATAGTCTTTTGCTGCAGACATCTGCTACCTCAGGTCTCACAATCTTTCTGCCTCTTCTTCCACAATGAGTCCTGCGCCTTGGGGGTGGGTCAGGGAATGCACAAGAAATTTGTGAGTCCGGATACAGGCTGGCCTCGAACTCTGAGAGATCCGCCTCCTCTGCCTCCTGAGTGCTGGGATTAAAGGTGTGTGTGAGCCACCACTGCCCCACCACTGCACAGCAATGCGGCGATGCTTGGCGTTTTGATGCTAAGAGGCAAAGGCTCACCAGAAACCACACTGCCACATTGTTCTCCGAAGACAGAGGTGGTCCAGGGGTGGAGGAATGCTATGTCAAGTGTGAGAATGTAATGTTACAATCCTCAGCAAATACTGCACAGGCCACGGTACCTGCTGCAGGCTTTCCAGTCTTACGGATACCAAGAAGCAGCCCACTGAGGCTTTCGTGTGTCTCTACTTCACAGACTTCCAGGGGGCAGGGTTTCTCACCTGGGGGAGGGGTCAGTTTACATCAAAAGGGTGGGTGGCCACATGTCCTACTACTCCCCATTTATTTCCCCATCTTCTGTCTAAGACCTGGCCGGAGGATCCTATTATGAAACTACCCCTTCCATTAGGGCGCTATGAGAAAAAGCCCCCACACATGGTTTGTGGGTCCTGATCATCATCATGCTGTCTGTGTTAGTGCTCAGGATTAAGCTCTCCTCAGAGCCCCCACCACACTGCCCATGGCATAAATAACTATTTAAATAAACTCCATACCCAAACAATCTACCTGAGGGCCTCCCTTGTACCTGCATCCAAGATTTTCACAAGCAGAGGGCATTGTCTCGGGATACCAGCAGTAGACTAGAACCCGAACACTGGTGGAGCACCCTGAAGAGACCCAGAAAACACTGGTAAGGGCAGGTGATAGCTCTCCCTACTCTGCCTATGTCATTTCCAGTCACCCCATAATTTGCATAACTGGGCTTTTGCAGGATAGAGATGCCCGGGTTGAATGTGATCAGCTCCTAATGTTTTTTCTTTTCAATGAAATGAGGGTGAGCATGCTTGCCTGCTGAATTCAGGGATCTGACACCATTGAGATGATCACGGGGTCTCTACATTTAGCAGAGCAGCCTAGAGAATTACATAAGCAGCTTCATACCTCCTCAACAATAAACTAAATCCGGCAGGCTGGAGCACCAGGGACATAAATGGCAAGTGTGTCAGTGATAAAAGAGTCCAAAAACCTAGGGAGAGAGAAAGTTCTAGAAGGTTTACTCTCTTTCACTAAATCTTAATTCTCCACTTTATTATCATCCAGTTCAAATTAAATTCCCAGGGCTGGAGAGATGAGGGCTCAGAGGTTTAGAACGTGTTCTTTCTCACAGAAGAACCCCGATCTGTTCCCAGCACCCACTTTGGGCAGCTCACGACTGTCTGGGACTCCTGCTTCAGGGGCATCTGACACCCTCTTCTGGTCTCTTCTGGCACTGGGACTCATGCACACAAACAATTATAAATAAAATTAATCTTAAAACAATTAAATTCCCCAGAAGGGACTTCCTGTGGAAGAACTAGGTCCAGAAGAGCCTGCTGTACACCAGCAGCCTGGACTGATTCTTGAGTTCACAGTAGGCTGAGCTGCCAGCAGAAGGGTGAAGTGGCTACTCTGGGAACTGGGTCTGCAGTACTGCCAAGTCATTTGCATACTAATTTCCATAGCTCTGTATTCTGTTTCCACCTGATCTGGTTCTTCTTATGCATTCAAGACATAATTACAACATTTTAGTTATCATTAAAACTCAGAGTTTGGAGGAAAAGACAGGGCAGAGTGAGAGAAATCAGTATTAATTTCTGAAGTGGCCACAGATTTTCCTGCCCCACCATCTGCTCTACTGACAGGCGCCTCTTTTCAATGTGAAGCTTGTTTCACAGGCCCCAGGGCTCAGTGATGCATACAGACAAATTCAGAATTACCCCCTTTCAGAATTTCCCCCAACTCTCCCACCCACCCCACATCCCTGGCCCCCTCCCCCCCCCCAGCACTTACTTTCATGTTTCCCCAACTTCCCACTATAAACACTTCCCAGTTTTCACACTTATTGCCCTACCTAACCAAGACTCCGGTTCCTGGAGCTGGAGAGGCTCAGTGGTTGCTGTCCTTGAAGATGACTGGAGCTCGGTTCCCATTGCCCACATCAAGCAGCTCACAGCCAACTGTAACTCTAGCTCCAGGGGGCTTCTGTTTTAGGAAGGTCACTTGTTCATTTTCCCAGCCACCCAGACTCCCAGAATAATCACACAGAAACTGTATTATTTGAACACTGCTTGGCCAATCACTTAAGCGTATTGCTAACTAGTTCTTACATATAGAATTAACCCATTCCCAGTTTTTTTATATTTTACCACAATGCTCATTGCCTACCAGCAAGGTTGCAGCCATGTCTGCCTCTGGCCATGGCTCCATGGCTTCTCTCTGACTCCACCTTCTTCCTGCCAGCATTCAGTTTAGTTTTCCTGGCCTAGCTCTGTTCTATCCTATCAGGCCAAACCAGTTTTTGTATTATTATTATTAACCAATGGTATTCAGGGCATACATAGGGGAAATCCCACATCAGACTCCAGCACTTGTCTGGCCTCTACAGGTATCTGCACTCATGTCCACAAACCCACATACTGACACATACATGTACACACAAAGCAACAGAAAATCTTTTTTAAAAGAAGTCTCTAATCAGACACCCGTATCTAGCAAACAAGCCTCCTACCACTAACACATCCAATTAACGCAGAAGAGTTTCCTGAGGGAGAGGATTATGAGCAATGGCAATTTCTTTTTTCTTTGGAATACATAATGTTCAAGGAATATGGGTTGCCTATAAATACTGTTCAAGGGATTCTGCCACAGCTTGGTCAGGCCACAAGTATGTGTCACACAGAAAACTGTAACAGCATCCTAACTCAATGATCTGGTCTCACATCTTTGTGTACTCTTGGTATGGTCTTCATTACGCAAAGGAATGCTTCAAAAACACAAAGATAATCTTTCACTCACTCTCAGAAAGCCCTTTAGTGGCCACTGGGCAGTGCAGAACAGCAGAAGAGGGCCAGTGCCACTGAGAATCAGTGCCCCACTTCTCTCACTCGCTGTCCCCTTCACTTCCTCCGCTACGCACCTCCATGCAGGCACACACACATCGCAGCCTCCTGCTAGCTCATCATGGCGCCATGCACGCACGGAGCTCACACGATGGAGGACCCAGACACACGCGATCCAGTTCACCTGCATTTGCTAAGTGAGAAATGGTGAGGATGTTTGTGGATCTTTGAAAGGCACCCGGCCTATAAAGTCGAGCTCTCCCTCACTGGGGATTCAAGAGCTTTCATTTTCCTTCCATTAAAAAGCAATGGGTGTAGAATGTAGCATGTAGCTCTATTGGTAGACTGCTTGCTTGCTAAGCACAAGCTGTGGTTTCAGCCTCCGTGTCACATAAGCCAGGTGTGGCAGTGCACACCTGTAAAATCAACATCAGAAAGATAGAGGCAGGAGGACCAGGAGTTCAAGGACTTTTTTTGTTTTAAACCTAAAATAAATAAAAAAAAAATTTTTAAGACAGTGGGAAGGGGGCGGGGCTAGAGTAGCAGGAATTGTGAGCCACCTGGTATGGAGGCTGAGACCCAAACCCCAGCCTCTTTGCCAGAGCTGCAAGTGCCTTTAACCATTGACCCCGGCTCCAATCCCTAAGAAATATTTAAAATGACAGCAAAACCCCAGAGTCCTAGTTGGCTGCTTGGGCTTCTTGATCTCCAACCCCAGGCTTACAAGGATGCCAATAACCAAGGTCCTGAGATCCTAGTGTGAGGAATTTATTCCTTTTAACTCCCAAGAGGTGAGACTAAGTACTGGGACCCAGGGAACAGTTTGTGAGGTGGCAGAGAGGGTGCAGGAGCCTAGACTCCAATGCTAGCTCCTTTTAGCACATTCTCTCTCTCTCTCTCTCTCTCTCTCTCTCTCTCTCTCTCTCTCTCTCTCACAGACACACACACACACACACACACATATGTTAACATATATATTCTTTTGTTTCTAAAAAATTATATGTGTGTATGAATTTATATATAAGCTTTTATAAATTCACATATACATATATAAATGTATATATACTATATATACATTTACATACACACACACATATATATACACATTTTTTTCAGAAATGAAAGTATAAAGTCGTCATGGTGCATGCCTTTAATCCCAGCACTCGAGAGGCATAGGCAGGGCAGATCTTTGTGAGTTCGAAGTCAGCTTGGTCTACAAGAGCTAGTTTCATGACACCCAGAGTTGTTACACAGAGAAACCCTGTCTCAACAAAACAAAACAAAACAAAAAAATAGAAGCAAAAGTATATAGTTCCCTCAAGTCCCCTGGCCTTGTTACCAAGTGATGGCGACTGTGCTGAACTGGTTGTTCTTCAGACTGCCGAGAATCTCATGCTATTACAGCAAATATAAAGAGTATGTACTATCAAGAGGGCTTTTCATGGTTCAGATCTTTTTATATTTTTCATTTTGGGAAACCATTCCACAACTTTTTTATACTTAAAAAAAGTTTTGTTGCGTTTTAATTTATTCATTATGTTGTGAGCTGATTCGTGCCAATAGCCTCTCACCTAGTGGCTGCTGTGGCTGCTGCCTCTACCTTCCCAGCTCTGACATCAGAAGCATGCACTACCATTGCCCTCTTTTTCTCATGGGTTCTAGGACTCAAATGCAGGTCCTCATGCTTGCAAGACAAGTATTTTCCTACTGAACAATCTCCTCAGCCTTAAATTCAATATATGTGTGTGTGTGTGTGTGTGTGTGTGTGCTGTGTATATGTGTGTGTGTGTGTGTGTGTGTGTGTGTGTGTATGCATATGTCTATATGGGTGTGTATGTATATATACTTTTTCCTATATTGCTATTTGGATCTATTTTTGAATTTTATTTATTCTTTCACAATTTCATATATATACAAAATGTACTTTGATTGTATTTCTCTTTACCTTCCCTCTTCCACCAAATCCCTTTTTCTTCTCCAAAAGCCCCTTCTTTACTACTTTGATATATGTGTGTCCCACTACATTTAATTGGTGTTGGTTGTATGGGAGAATTTTTCTTGAGCAAGAGCAACTTATCAGTAGTTGCACTACTGAAGCACATAATCCATTCTTCCCCAGCCACCATTAATTACCCATGGCCCCTCAGGGAGAGACTGGGCCTCAGGAGCCCATCCTCCATCCATCGTGTACTTAAACATCTAGCATATTCTTTAATACAGTATTTCAGAGTATATCTAACTTACCACAGACTTGTAGACAAAACTTAGCATATCTTCAGCCATAGTATCAGGACAATGAATATTCAAGGTCAGGAATGTTGCCCCTGGTGTCCCCCAGGTTTCTCTCACTTTCCCAAGCCACCTATGATGGTGATACTCCCCAGATGTGTGCAGAGCCTCTTGTTTATTGTGTCATCCTGAATAAGGCAGAAGGAAAACAGCCATGAGCTAGGCTCACAACAGTGGTGGAAGGGAAAACACACCCAAGATATCCCCTTCTTCAACAGTGTAAAGAAACCTTAAGAAGGGCTGGAGCTGTGCCTCAGTTGGTAAAGCGCTTGGAGGGCAAGCATGAGGATCTGAGTTCAGTCCCTGGAAACCACATGGAAAAACCAGCGATCTATAGATATTATGATCTAGTAGTGCTGGGGAGGTTAACATAGTTACAGGCCAGCCAGTCTAGTCTACTTGGTGAGTCCTAGGCCAGTAGAAGAGCCTACCTTTTTTGAAAGATGAATAATGCCTGAGAAAAGATACCAAAAAAGGAAAGACTGATGTGGGATGTCCTTCTGTATACTGTGAATATGTGTTTTCTCATTGGTTGATATAATCTTGATTTGGCCTATAGCTAAGCAGGATATAGCTAGGAGGGAAAGCCAAACTGAATACAGGGAGAAGCGTGGAGTTGAGGGAGACACCAGCAGTCACCCAAGAAAAACACACCACCAAAAAAGCCACAGCTACATGTCAATACATAGATTAACTGACATGGGTTAATTTAAATGTAAGTGCTACCTAATAATAAGCCTGAGTCATTGGCCAAGCAAGTATTAAAGTCTCTGAGTGTTTATTTGGGAACTGGCAGGTGTGAGAGAAACCTCCGATTACAAAAGAACATTGTTCTTTGTTCCACACATATTCAAGGAAAGTCTGTCCCTGGATTCCCCATGACCAGTCCCCCAAATCCTTCCCTGAAGGACTTCTGAAGCCTGTAGGAGAGTCATACACTCACATATGTACTGATAGGGGCTGCCTCTTCTAATAGTTCTCACCGCTAAGTGGAAGATGCCATGTATGTTAAAGTTCCCATGAGACATTTATCTCATGAGTAAAAGTTACATGACTGTAACTAGAGATTTCTCTCTCACATGCCAGCTCCCAAATAACCATTCTAAGGCTTGACATTAATTACAAACTGTTTGGTCGATGGCTCAGGCTTCTTACTAACTAGCTCTACATATAAATTAGCCCATTTCAAATAATCTATATATTGCTACATGCACATTGCTTATCGGTAATACTCTGGCATCTTACTCCTACCATCTCCGCAACTCTGCCTTCTTTTTCCCTGTATCTTTGTTTGGACTTCCCACCTGGATATATTCTGCCTGGCTACTGGCTAAATCAGCTTCTTTTTGTTTTGTTTCGTTTTGGTTTGGTTTTTTGCTTTTTTCGAGACAGGATTTTCCTGTGTAGCTTTGGAGCCTGTCCTGGAACTAGCTCTTGTAGACCAGGCTGGCCTCTAATTTACAGAGATCCATCTGCCTCTGCCTCCCTAATGCTGGGATTAAAGGCGTCTGTCACCAGTGCCTAGCCAAATCAGCTTCTTTATTAACCTGTGGTAATAAAACATATTAGCAGTTTACAGAAGGGCATCCCATATGATATGACCGTTCCTACGTTGAGGAGGGGATTTTCCACTGTAGATATGAGGAAGAGAACAGTCAGAGCCATCTAGAAGAGTCTAGAGCAGAGAGAGACAGTAGCAGATTAAACATGGCAAGCAGAATAGACAGGGCCATGACAGGAAAGAGAGGAAGAGTGAGAGAAGAAGAGAAGAGAGAGGGAACCAGGAGCCAAGAACAGAGGATCAAAAGGACAAAGGGGAGAGAGAAGCCAAGAGAAGAAAGAGAGCCAAGAGAAGGTGTGGTTGAAATGGTAGGTTATATGGGAAAGAAACATTAGGATGGGAAGAAAAGCTCAGGTACTTGTGAGGCTGAGAGAGGCTAGGGTCCAGTGTGTACTCTGGTTTGTTAAATAAATGCCATAGTTACCATTTGTCCTGAGTTTCTTTGGTACCTGACAATTAATTGTTTCTGGTTTTCTAAATTAAAAAAAAAATGTTAAGTACATGGTTGCACTATGTAGCCCAAGCTAGTACTGATCTAGAACTCATTGTGTATCCCAGGCTTGATCCTCCTGTCTTCCCAACTGCTGGGGATTAAATAACTTGTGTGTGTGTGTGTGTGTGTGTGTGTGTGTGTGTGTGTGGGAGAGAGAGAGAGAGAGAGAGAGAGAGAGAGAGAGAGAGAGAGAGAGAGAGAGAGCTCATGCGGGTGCATGAGTGCATGTGTGCAGAGACACGGAGGTCAGAAGCTATTTTGGTTTCATTCTGTTGCTGAGATCAAACACTGACCAAAAGCAGCTTAGGGTAGGAAAGGGGCTTTTCTTTTTCCCCAGCCTACATTTCCAAGTCCCAGGATATCACTCAGGGAAGTCGAGGTAGGAACAAAAATCATGGAGGGACACTGCTTGCTGTCTTATTCTCAGCCTCCCGCTTAGCAGCTTAAGACCACCTGTGCAAGGAATAGCACCTCTCAGAGTAAACCGGGCCCTCCTACATCCGTTCCCAGTCCAGACAGTCCCCATAGGAATGTCCACAAACCGGCCTGATCTGGTAAATCCCTTCACTGAGACTCACTTGTCAGAGGACTCAAGGCTGTGTCAAGGTGACAGTTGAGAAAACTAGGTTCCCTGACACCTTCCACCTTGCTTTTTGAGGCAGGACATTTTACAGGCCTGGGCTTTGCCATGTAAAACAAGCTAGGTATCTGGATCTCGAGTGATCTACCTGCCTTTGTCTCTCTCACCATTGTTGTGGTGTTCCAATCCCCTGGGAGAAACCGGAGACTTAGACCAATTCAGATTTAGATGAAATGACTGTATTCTTACTGCTGGCAGAAGGGGGGGCAGCCTTAGAGCCTACACAGCGTGGCTGATGGCAGGGTGACAGTGAGAGCTTTTGAGGTGGACACAGAAAGGTGCATGTTCCCACTGCCCGGGGAATCCACAGCCGGGCAGGAACGTGGTTTCCCTTCCCTCAGTTGCTCCTCACTTTCCCGCTATATAGTAATGAAAGGACCGTTTCACCCCTTCCCATAGCAACAGCAGGTTTTGCAGAAGCAAAGCAGCTGTCAATGCCTTCCAACCCATTGTCCTATCCCTACCTCACCTGCAGGCCCCCCCGAGGAGCTCCCAGGCATTCCACAGCCAAAGGTCAATTGCTCTGAAGGGACCTGGGGCCCCATATTATGTCTCTTTAGTCAGCACAGGGGACCTGTGTAAATTATCACTCAGGTCTGAGCTCTAATGACTGGGACAGAGCAGCTCATTTCTGGGCAGGGAGAAAACACAGTGTCATCAGGTTAGGGCTGGCTGTCATGTCCCCGCACCATCACTGAGATCACAGCCCAGCTTTTTACCTGGGCTCTCTGGAATCCTAACTCAGGCCTTCATACTCACAAGGCCAGCACTTTAGCAGCTGAGCCACCTCCCTATCCCTGAACAGTTATAATTGTTTAAGGGAATGATCTAGAAAGCTCTGGCAACACTGTTAGGTAATATATTTTTTTTTCATTTGAAGTTCCAACTTCCCTTTCTGTTTCTATAACTCTCAGAGAAAATTAAACATTTATTCTTCCTATTAAGCTTTGGTGAGTGCTGAGATTACTCTGACATTTTTTTGAGCAAAATTAGCATTGCTTTCTTAATGTAAAAGCAAAGGCATTTCTTTATTTCATAGCTTTCACTCATATAAGAACCAAGGTCATTAGTCAAGTATTGGCCACAGAAAACGACACTCTTAATTCTCAGTGAAATAATGGCTTTGTTCTTATTTAGCTTAGTGAAGGATTTAGACATGAAGCAAACAGAAAGTTGAAATCTGGACCTCTCTCCTCCCCAGAATGTTTGGTCTAAAGTAGGTCAGACCTTGCTGCAGCTAATCTCAACAATTCTCTTTTTAATTCTTTCCCTGACTACACTTGGGGGCTCAGGGGGAGGAAAATGCATTCAATTAATTAAAGAAAAATTGCAAGAGAGAAGGAAGGCCTCCTGAAGTGTGTATCTCTGTCTCCACCTCCAAGGAGTCATCAACATGAAAATGACTAGCAGAAGAATCACTAGCTGTGAGGCAGTCATTCTAGGCCTGGATGCCTCGGTGCTGCCCTGGCTGCCCTCAAGCACCCGTTCTCTCTCCTGGAGTCTGAGAGGGACGCTGACACAGCTCTGACTGAGGCCAAGACCACGCCTCAGGAAGAGAACAGAACTTGGATTGGCCCTCAGTCCTCCAAGACTGACATCCCCCTGCCTCCCCTACACCCCCAAAAGCCCAGAGAAGGCCTTCAAAATTCTAGAGTCCAAAGGAAAGTAGCCATGATACATAGCTTTTGAAAGTGTGTGGATGAACGGTGTTCACTGAAGCTATTCATATTCTAAGGTGATGTGTGCACTTAGCTTCTAAATCCAAGCCATTTCTTTTCCTTGGCTTCTCCTGTGGATTCCCACCCAAACCACAGAGTGGGACCCTTGTTTCCAAGAGTTTCTTTGCCAGAAAGTGCCCAGCACTTCACCACTTAATCAGAATGCTGCCGGTTAAATATCCTGCCAAATTATGTCTTTGTGACTTCCCAGGCGCTTAAGCTCCCGTCCTGAACCATCACAGGTCAACACAATCTGCAGGGTTTTACAGGATTTTTAAAGGTCCTGTGACCTATTCTTTGTTCACATCAAAACCCAAGGAATTATTCTTCTTGTGGCTAGGACAAAGTACCAGACAAAAGCAAACAAAGAAGAAAGGATCTCTGTCAGCTCACAGTTTGAAGGTGTGGTCCTTCGTGATGGGGAGATCTTGGTGCCAGGAGCAGGAGGTGGCTCCTCACCCCACATGTGCCGTCAGGAAGCAGAGAGAAGAGAAGGCTGGTGGTGCTCAGAGCACCTTTTCTTTCATTTTTTTCATCATCCTCCTCCATCTCCCTTTTTGTTTGTTTTTAGTTAGACAGGGTCTCACCCTAGCTGAGTTGAACTAGCTAAGTAGACCAGGTTGGCTTCAAACTCAGAATTTTGCCTACCTCTGCCTTTAGAGTTCTGAGATTAATGGTGTTCAGCACCCTGCTTGGCATCGGCTTTTTTAAAAGTTTATGATCCCAACCCTCGAAATGTTATTGCCCATGCTTAGGGTGGACCTTCTCTCCTCGGTTAATCAAATCTAGAAATTCCCTCATGGACACACCCAGGGGTCTGTCTCCATGGTGATTGTAGATGCTGTCAAGTTGAAAATCAATACAGACCATCACAGGGATTCTTTATTAAGCCACACAGAAAATAACATTTTCACGGATAACCAACTTAGGAAGGCACATTATA
>NC_022013.1:3496687-3501429 GCF_000317375.1 Microtus ochrogaster | reverse complement strand
TATAAAATTCTTCTGCATATTTAGAAGATAAAGCCTGTCTTTTGTGTCTTCTTTGGGGGAATTGTTCTTTATTGTTATATTTTATCTCTTTGTTGCTAACTGTCCTCCTCAACCCACCCGGGTCTGACTCGGTATGTAATGAGAGCATGTATTACCCAGGCTCTTTGTGGGCTTGGAAGGATTTGAATAACCTGTGTTGCCCTCAGATGGTTGATTTTTCAAGCTGGAGTCAGAATAAGGTCTGTTTCACTGTCTTCCATTTTTTCCTGTTATCAACATGTTGCACTGTACATGTTAAAATATCTCAATAAACAGAAGCTGCTAATAACAGCCATTTAAAGGGGATCTATGGAGAATGTAGCACATGTCGGGCATTTTAAAACGCTGTGGGATGGGAAGAAGTGGGACCCAGTCCCTGGAACAGATGACAGTCTCTGGGAAAACCAGGAAAGAACAGGCTCTATGTCAGCCTGACACATCAGTGAAAGCCCTGCTAGACAGATAATGGAGAAAGTCCTAGGAAATGATGGGAATTTACCAGACATGCAGTGGGTCTTTGATCTCAAGCAGGTCTGGAATTGACTAACAGATACAGCTTTGGGGGTGTCTGTGATGGGAAGACCCTAATCAGAATGTGTGGCATGTTCCAAGGTATCCTAGACAGAAAAACATCTGAGACACCTACCTGTCTTTGTTTCTTGCTGGTGGGTGTGTCCATCTTGTTGTTGCTGGTTCTGCCACACGCTGACCTTAGACACCAGCCTCTTTTTCTTTCCATCAGAATGAAGACCAGTGACTCTCTAGAAGATGCCCCCTACTCCAGGCCTTCAGTGCAAGACGGAAGCTGGTAAGTATACAGCTTCGCGGACTGAGTGGTTACTGGGTTCTCTGCATCTTCAGCATGTAGGCTGCCATTGTTAGACTAGCCAGTCTAGATCATGAAGGGCAAACTAATAAATCCTCTTTGTAATATATAGCCATTCTATTGTTCTGTTCCTCCCTACCCCGTACAGGTGGGAGTACAGATACAGGGAAGTCATTCTAGCAAGGACCAGCTCCAAAGACTTGTGATACTCAGGACCAGGTCATTGTGTGAGTGTGTCGAGGAACGGAGGTGAAATGAAGAGACATAGTTAGCATAGGTGCATATGCTTCACTAAGGGCTTAGGTTACATCCTGTCTTCCTTTCTTCTCCTGTTGTTATATAAAATACTCTGACGAAAGCATCTTAAGGAAGACATGGTTTACTCTGGCTCATGTCCAAGGTCCAGTTCGTCATGGTAGAGTCCAGGAGGCAGCAAATAGAAGTAGCTGACCATATGGTATCCACAGCCCAGGCTTAGATGCAAGCCAGTGCTCAGACAGCATTCTCCATTGTACACAGTCCAGGATCCTAGCCCAGGGAGTGGTCCCACCCACAGTTAAGGTGAATTTTACCACATCAATTATAGTAATCAAGATAATCCCCCACAGGCCTGCCAATAGGTCCTTCTCCCAGATGATTCTAGATTCCATCGGGGTAACAGTTAACACCAACCCCCACAGTTGTAAAAGCAAATGTTCAAACTGGGATTGTCCCCTTAGTGGTGTCCACTCCAGCCTGCGTGGATGCTACTTGGCCCCACTTGAGCTCCTAAAACCTGGTCCTCAGTGAGGTCTGGCATCAGGGGAAATGAGCTGCACAGCACAGCTACATAAAGGATGAGAAGATGTTAATGCACTTTAAACCACAAACAATTGAGAAAGGGCTTAGCAGACAACTTCCTATGCTCAGCACCCCATGTGGCATGTGGGACAGAAGGTTTGGGTGAATAAAAGGGAGAATAGATTCTCCATAATGAGGAGCTGCTGAGCTCCCAAGGCGCTGAACATATAGACAATCAACTTGACAGTCAAAGGGCTTCAAAGGCCTTGAATGCAGTCGATGAAACCATTTTGCACAATCTAGCCCTGAGGAATGCAAATAAAAATCAGACATGACTGGCAATACACATTTAAGGGTTAAAAATGCAGAATGTATACAATTAAAATATTATTTGCACTTTTTGAAGAGGGAAAAAATTTAAATTTACAGTCAAAGATTTGGTTTGAATGTTGGTATGTGTCTGAACACATCTTTCACCTTCCAAGTCCTAAGTGGTACCCAGCAGCATTTGTGTATTTATTTGTGTGTATAGAAGAGATAATAAATTTTTTTAAAAAAAATTCTCCATGATGGTTAGTTTTAATGTCAAATAGATACCATATAGAGTCACTTGGAATGAGAGGGATTGTCTAGGTCACGGTAGTTTGTGGGCACATCTGGGGAGGATTATTTTGATGACATTAATTAAAAAGGGAAAGAACCATCCAATGTGGGTGGTGCCATTCCCTAGGAAGGGAATTATGCACTATGTAAAGGCAGAGACAGAAGTTGAGCACCAACATGCATGCATTAATTCATTCATTCCTCTCTGCTCTTGACTGTGGGTGTGATGTGACCAACTCATGTTGCCCTGACTTCCCAACAGTGAGGGACTGGAACCTGTGATCCCAATAAACCCTTTCTTCTCCACTAAGTTGCTTTTAAGGCTATTTTTATCTTAGCAGCAGGATGAGAAGATAATACCGATTCCATCTTTAGTTCTAGAATTCCCAACCCAAAGGCTAGGCTCCAACAGCACAGTGTGTCCTCTGGAATTGAGCCCTCATCCTACCTGTCCTGCCTCAGGCCACACTGTCACTAGGGTACAGATGTCTGGAGCAGTAGGCAAGCAGCATCTCAAAGCAGAGAGGGCGGGTCTGGTCCCAGCCTGTGTTGTCCCTGCCCATCTCCCTGTACACCAGAGTCTACCTCTACAGAGGTGGGTGGAGAGATAAAACATACTGGGACTCACTGTGTGTCACCTTTTCAATGGGGACAAAATCCAGCAGCTTGAGAAGTCTGGTCCTGTAGCTTGTGAGCACTGAGGATTGGAATTTTCAAAACCAATTCTAGGAATGAATTAGTAACGAGTTTCTGTTCAATTTTTAAAGCCACGCTTGTCATGCCGCTCAGTGGCCACTAGCCTTTTGGAATAATCCACAGGGTTTTAGTTTTGAAGGATAAAAGACATTCAGAGTTTCAGGAGAGACTAGGCATGTTAGAGAATCTCTCCGGAAACACCCCACCCCTGCCCCGTGTGGAACAGAGAGATGCATGCGTGTGCTCCTACTAGGAAAGGCTGCAGTTCAACCTGGTTTGTCATTCCTCAGGTGCTGTCCACCTTATTATACGAGACCTCTCTCTCCAGTCTGGCACTTACCGACTGGCCCCAGGGGTTCACCCATATCCACTTCCCCTCTGGGATTACAGGTATGACCACCACACCTGGCTCTTCACCTGAGCGTTAAAGATGGACCTTGAATTCTTCATGATTATGCAGCAAGCATTTTATGAACTGAACCATATCCCCAGCACAAAAGCCAAGCTGGTTCTTTCTACGGCATAAGCAAACCCATCCCCCCCCCAGGGCATTCCAGATGTCCAGGACTCTCTGGTGGGGCAGCAACATTCCCTCTAGGGTCCTTTTCTCGCCCTATTTTCCCCTTCAGGCTCAGGCTTTTCTCTTCTCACCCAAGAGCCTGAACTCTTTCCCACAACCAAAGCTCACATCTTCACTCTAAACAAATTCCCCTCTTGTTCTTACTGTGATTAGAGTTCATTTCACCGGTCCCCAAGACCCTGGGAGCCAAAGATCAGAGCCCCTGTCTCTGCTCTCCCTGTTGACCCCCCTCAGAGTTAGGACGTGACACCCACCGTCATTTGTGATTAGTTTTCTTTCTGTTGCTGTGATACAGCACCCTGACAGAAACGGACACGGGAAGGGAAGGGGTTGTTTGCCTTACACTTCCCAGTCAAGATCCATCATGAAGGAAACTCAGGGCAAGGAGTCGAGGTGGGAACTGGGGAGGAACGCTGCTCATTGACTTGCTCTCTGATCACTCGCTGGTTCATGTTTAGTGTGCTGTTTCACACTTTAGGACCATCTGCCCAAGAAATGGTACAACCTACAGTGAACCGAGACCTCCTGCATCTATTAATCATCAAGATAACCTCTCAAAGATTTGCCCACATACCAACTTGATATGGGCAATTCCTCAACCGAGGCTTCACCTCTCAAATGACCATAGACTGTGGATGACATGTAGAATTGGGGAAGACCAAGATGATACTGTGTGGAGTCTCCAGAAGCCTACTGATACTATTCCTCCTCATCATCATTGTGATAACTGTTATTATATGAGTGCATATAGAGACCAGAGATCAGCCTTGACTGTCATTATTCATGTATAATTGTAATAGTCTCTCAGATCTTAGTAGACTTCAGGCCTTAGCATAACTGACACCATGATGGAAGTATCATTCAGGCTGAAAGACTCCATGTAGACAGTGACACCTGTCAAAACAAAACAAAGACTGAATCCATCAAAGTCCATCATTGTGGGAAAGTCTCTGTGTGTGTTAATCTTGCTTTTTGGCTTCTGTAGCTCTGCTTCTGGAACTGAAGTGTGCCAACAGTTCAACAGGACATGTTTTTTTGTGCTTAAAAGAAAGGTTCGGAACTATAAGGGGATCCTGAACACACAGTGTAACTATCAGCCAGCTAATTAAAACTTTCTATCGGTTTCAACCCATGTCTGAGTAGTCTTCTCTGGTGGATATCCCACAACACAATCCTTACCCATTCTCTCTCTCTCTCTCTCTCTCTCTCTCTCTCTCT
>NC_022013.1:3494428-3496587 GCF_000317375.1 Microtus ochrogaster | reverse complement strand
TGTGTGTGTGTGTGTGTGTGTGTGTGTGTGTGTGTGTGTGTGTGTGTGTGCCCTATCCTCCACTGTGTAGATTCTAAGGATCAGACTCAGTTTTTGGGCCTTTGGAGTAGACATTTTTATTTGATGAACCATCTCCCTGGCCCCTGCCTTATTTTTTGGGACCGAGTCTTTCATTGGGCCTGCAGTTCCCCAAGTATGCTAAACTGGCTGGTCAGGGAGCCTCAGAATTCCACCTGTCCACCTCCTCGGTGCTGGGATTTCCAGTGTGTTCTCCACAGCCCCTGTCCTGTGATTCTTTCTACCTGTGAGTTGGGGCAGCTGTTGGGTCTTTCTCACATCACATCTGACAAACTTCCTCTTCCACATTTGAGAACCCTGTGACTAGGTGGTGAGGCAGGCAGCTCAGTGCTTCAGAGTAGATGCTGCTTTTGCTAAGGACCCCAGTTAAGCTACCGTATCTACACCGGCTGACTCACAACTGCCTAGAACTCCAGCTCCAGGAGAGCTGACGCCTCTTCTGGCCTCTGTGGGCACCTGCACTCATGTGCACATACTCCACTCACATATACACATAAACACTCGAATTTTAAAAAACTTATTATTCCTAAAGGAACCCTGTGATTACACTGGGGCCGTATAGATAACACAGAGTCGGTGACTTTTCTTCAGCTCATGAAAAACTTCCCTCTTCTCTATTCATTCGCCCTGACAATGTAATTTAATATATTCACAGGTAGTTTGCTCTCTTATAGAAACCAAGGTGAAAGGGAGATGAGAGAAAACATACAAGAAAGCTGTTCCCCAAGCTTGTTTGGTGGGGCTGTCACCACCCAACAGAGCCAACCACATGCTTCCATACCACAGGAAAGCATTCTGTTGCCTATACCCAACTTCTTTCATCCCTCAGTGGCAACAGATTAGAGACTGGAGGAGACTACATCAAATTTCACAAATAAAAACAACCGTTGACAAGGAAAGGCCGGAAGCCATTCCCCACCTGCGCTTTACCCAACAAATAGAAGACACACAAGGAAAGCCTGCCTGCGCCATGTAAATATGTAAACAACCTACTGTGGGTCTTGAGACTCTGTTTGACTGTTTAGAGCTTTCCCTAGACTCTCCAGCTCATTCCCCTTCTTGAGAGTGTCCTCCCTCTTGTGATATACTGTATTTATATTTCTAGCCTCTTATCCCTGATCTCATTCTTCACTGTGGTCCACAAGAACCTAAATACTGCAGCAGGGCCCAGATGCAGGCCTCTAACATCCCCAGTATCTCAAGTTGTCAGAAGGAGGCAGACAGCGGGTCCCGCTTCGCTCTGACATGACAGAGACCGTCTCCGGAGGCACGGGGAAGAGAAATGCCGTAGGAGATCAAGCCTGCCTCCCTTCCATCTGCCCTGAGCCCCTCGGCATCCTCACCAGCCTCTTTCTGCAGACTCTTCCCTCTGATGTTCCATGAGCACGAGGCCATCTGTTTCCCTGCCTGTAATTAGCTGCACGCTTGGGCTTCTGCAGCGAGCCCACACTGTTATTATGTTTGGCTTATTTTTTTTTTTAAGTATGATGTGTGCGCTGCTCTGGAATCAAGACTTCCTCCTGGAATGGCATGTATCTTCAGTGCCTGAAGAGGAGCGCAGAGATGAGCTACCCTTTGCATGGACAGACGTGTTGCTGACTGGCTGCGGGTGGACATGGGGCTGACTGGCTGCTGACGGAAGCTCTGGGAGAGGCTTGTGAGACCACACAGCTGATCCAGAGTCACCACCTGTTCTTCAGGTCAGCTCATGAACAATGTTAATCCCATACTCCCAGACAGGGTAGAAAAACAGAGAAATCTACTGGTTCTTGGGAAGGGGAGGAACCCTTCACTTAAGAGTCTGAATGAATCTCTCACCAGCTGAGAAGCAAGAATTTCCCCCACAATTAACAATGGCTTAAGACTCTTCCTTCTTCCTTCCCTAGCTAAAATCATGCAATTGTCTAAGCCTCTCATGAGAAACCCCTTGTGCTACCCTAGTGGCACCTGGTTTGCCTTATCGAACATCCTACAGAATAATTGTATTGACCTAAAAATCAATCTCTCTCTCTCTCTCTCAATCTCTCTCTCTCTCTCTCTCTCTCTCTCTCTCTCTCTCTCTCTCTCTCTCTCTCTCTCTC
>NC_022013.1:3481873-3494328 GCF_000317375.1 Microtus ochrogaster | reverse complement strand
CTCTCTCTCTCTCTCTCTCTCTCTCTCTCTCTCTCTCTCTCTCTCTCTTCTCTCTCTCTCTCTCTCGTGTGTGTGTGTGTGCACGCGCGAGTGCGCGCGTGCGTCTGTGCACATGAAGGCCAGAAGGCAGATCCTCTGGAGCACCTGACATTGGTGCTGGGACCCACACGTCGGTGGTAACGAGAGCAGCAAGGGCTCTCTGTGCTGCTGAGCCGTATCTCCAGCTCCCGATGGCCGCTGTTTGGCTGGTTGGGGTTATGGCATGTACCACCATGCCCAGTTTATGCAATGCTGAGTGAGGATGGATCCCTGTATATGCTAGGCAAGCACTCTGCGAGCTGAGCCGCCACCACAGTCTGCAACCACTGATCTTTTTCCTGTCTCTGAGGTTTCGCCTTTTCCAGTTTGTCACAGAGTTGGAACTGTAGGATGGGAAGGAAGCCTTTTCACTTGGCAAGATGCATTGAAGGTTTTCCGTATCTTCATTCTGTCAGCCATACTTGCCAAACGCCTGCTGTGCACCACACAGAGTCTCAAAAACTGGGATTCGGGCATGGAAAAATGATAAATTCCCTCAGCCGGACCACTAATGATGTGGAAAGAATAAGTCACGAGGTAAGCGAATGGGAGATGTTGAAATGTAGTCTAAGAGGGGAGCAGCACAGACATGTGAAATCGGGCCGCCGCTGCAGGGCTCTCAGGGCCTCTGTAAGGCCCCACGGCTGTCTGGCGCACTGAAGACTCACAGTGTGGTCGCTCGCTGGTAGGTTTCGATGCTCGGGTGACAGTTAGAAAGCAGCAAGTTAACTGTGTATGCAGCCACCGTGTGTAATTGACCTTAATTATATCTGTATATTCAATTGTATTTTAGGACCAGAAAGATGACTCAGCAGATAAAGATATTTGCCTCCTGATGACCTGGACTCAATCCCTAGGACCCACATAAGGGAAAAAGAAAACAACTCACACAAGTTTCCTCTAACCTACACACACACACACACACACACACACACACACACACACATACACACACCACCTTCCACACACAAAATACATAAATGCCTTTAAACCAATGACAAGAACGGGGCTGGGCAGACAGTTCAGTGGGCAAAGTGCTTGCTGCACAAGCATAAGGATTTGAGTTTGGGTCCCCAGAGGCCGCATAACGCCCAACAAGGTGACACTTCTGTAAACCCAGAGCTCCCTCAGCAAGATGGGAGGTGGAGACAGACTGCAGAAGCTTACAGGCCAGCTAGCCTGGTGTGCACACAGCAAAGGAACTCTGCCTCAGACAAGGTGGGATACAAGAATACTTTAAGGTTGTCTTCTGACTTCCACACATGTACGTGTGTGTGTGTGTGTGTGTGTGTGTGTGTGTGTGTGTTTGCGTGCATGTGTGCATGAGTGCGTGTGTGTGACAACTCCTGGCACATCTCCAGTGCCCAGGAACAGCTGCCTCAGGTCAGCAGAGTAGCTGTTTCTCATTTTCACACTGAAGGGTCTCCCTATCTTTTCACTGCCATGAGGCTTATCTGGGGCCCAATGGTCCCAAGCAAAGAGGCTGTGACTTGCACTTATCTCTCTAGAGGGATTGAGGACAAGACTCAGAAGAAAGCCAGAGGCACAAGGAGGCTCCTGCCACCATTTAAACTTGACCTTCAGTTACTGGCACCCCCTGCAGTCGGCAGACTCTCAGTTTTGTTGTAGAGTCTCCTCCCTCCCTCCCTCCCTCCCTCCCTCCCCTTTCTGGAGTCTTTACTGTATCCTATAAGAGATTATGGACCAGAACCACCAGCTATGCTTCCTGTGGTAGTTTGAATGAGATGTTTTTCCATAGTCTGTGTTTGTACTTGGTCCCCAGTTGCTGGTGCTGTTTGGGGAGCTTTAGGAGGGTGTGAATTTGATGCAGGACTTAGTCACAGGAGTGTGGAGTAAGCTTCGACCATTCAAAGACTGTGTTATATTCGTGTTTGGTCTCTTCACTGGTGTTTTCTGTTAAAGATGTGACCCCTCAGTTCCAGCTCCAGCTGCCACATCTGCCTTCTGCTTCCATTCTGCCCCCCATCATTATGGACTCTTAATAAAACCTTATTTCTATACGTTGTCTTGGTCATGGTGTTTTTATCAAAGCAATAGGAAAGCAATTAGAAGCCTTTCCCAAATTCCCAGCCCTATAAATTTCCATTGTCTTAAACCCCACTGAATTTGGGGATAATCTGGTCTACAGCAAAAGGTAGAATTACATTTAGTAGAGACAACAATTAATTTTAATTTACTGATTAACAGTTAACCGGTCTGGGCTAAATTCTGGACAAGCCCTGGCAGGGTAATGCCTTATCCTTCCGCAAGAACACCTTTCTATTTTAACAATGGAACCCTAGAGACACAGTGCTCCAGCAGCAGGCAGAGGGACAGTGGCAAGCTCTACAGGCAGACTAGGGGACAAGTCCATAGGGAGGTTATTTTTGGCCAAGGGCTGGAGAGTTCTGTGGCTTTCTAACTGTCACACAGCCAGCGGCCTGCACTTCCTAGAGCCAGTCTCTCCCCAGTCTTCCCAAGGCCCAAAGACACAATTCCTGCCAGAGGCAGAGGGGCTGGGGGCAGGGACCAGATAATGGCACCACCCTCTGAGTGACAGGAATAAGTTCCTTTGTCTCTCCAGTTCCCAGTCTCTTTTCTTCTGCTGGGGGCTCCTTTGACTATCCAGTCCTCTACCCTCTGGTACTGAAGGTCACTCAGCCTCTCCTTTATCTCTCTATCCCAGGGGGTCTTTCAGTTCCTGGTAACTTAAGCCTTTGCTGCCTGCTGACACACTTTCTCCTTCTCTTCTCTCTCTCTTTCTCCATTTCTTCTGTCTTTTTTGATATTTGATGCTGCCGCAGCAAATGGAAAACATGGAATTTGACAAAGTATTTCCTGAAAACCAAGGACTACCCGGACTGCATTCTAAGAGTGCTGGGGTGCGTGTGGGTGTGGGGGCAGGTGAGGAAATGGCTTGTATACGCCTAAGGACCTGAGTTTGGTCCCAGAACCCATGTACAGTAGCAGATAAACACACACTTGTAATCCCAATGCTGGGGAGGCAGCATCAGGAGGGTGTCTGGAGCTTCCTGACCAGGCTTTGGGTTCAGTAAAAGACCCTGTCTCTGACACTAAGAGGGTAGAGAGTTATTGAGGGAGACGTCAGAAGTGGGGCTCTAACTTCCATGTGCACATGCGCACATGCCCAATGATGACACCAAAACAACCAAAGAAATGAGCATAACAGCTAACCAAGGTCTGTGTCTTTGGGCCTAAGCCAGGATGGATGACTTGACTCCAGTCCCCTTCCGACTCAGGGCCAAGGATACTAACAGATGAATGAAGGAAACCCAATCATTTAGAAACGACGTCTCAAGCACACAACATCTCCTCTGCTTTTGCTAGCATCTTTCCCGTTAGATGGTCCATGTTTTCATCTGCTTTAGGTATGCTCATGAATCTTGGCTAGGGCAGACAGCCTGGTAGGTAGAAGGCTTATTGTGTATGAGCGTGAGGACCTGAGCTCAGGTCCCCAGAACTCAAGGAAAGCCGGGGACAGTAGCGTGCGTCTGGAATGTTAGTGTTGCTGAGGTGAGATAAGAGGGGAGCCTGGAGAATCTCTGAAAACTCAAGGGCCAGATAGTCTGGTATGTGGGTGAATGGACAAGAATGAGATGGGAGGCGAAGGACCGACACCTGAGGCCGTTCCTCTGTTCTCCACATACATGAAGAGATGGGAGGCGAAGGACCGACACCTGAGGCCGTTCCTCTGTTCTCCACACACATGAAGAGATGGGAGGCGAAGGACCAACACCTGAGGCTGTTTCTCTGTCCTCCACACACATGAAGAGATGGGAAGCGAAGGACCGACACCTGAGGAGGCCGTTCCTCTGTTCTCCGCACACATGCACACACACACTACAGCACTCATTCAAAAACCCACTAACATGCATGAACTCACACACATGTACTCACACATCTTGTATAAACACGTAAACATGCATCACAAACACATATGCATGTGAATCGTAAACAAATATGAACACACGTGTGAATCTTCCCTTCGCTACTAATTCGAACAGTTGCTTCGTGTCCTCTGACTAACTCCAAGTTCTGAATTGTGTCTCCCTGAGAGACACTGTGGCCCCTGTTTCCTACACTGAATTCTAAATAAATTCCCTTGTGAAACCAGGATGTTTGTAATTTTGAGGGAAGTGCCCCAGTGATGACATTGAGGGCTACTACACAAACCCATAGCCTGAGGTAGTTTGATTTCAGCTCTGACCCAGCTACCTTTGTTTTGATAACATATTTTCACAGAGCTAAGGTTTTGGAGTGGCTGTAATAGAAAGAAATGTCACCCAAAGTTCAATGTGGGACAGAAAATGAAGACATCAGTTCCCAACCCAATTCCAGGTCTGACGTGCCATGTGACACCAGAGTTCCTAGTTGTTAGCAATTGTAAGTTGAGAATGAAATGCTAATACTCAATTTTCTTTCAATTTAAGTGGTTTCGTCCCTCAAAAGGCTATAATTACCAGTACACAAATGCTCAATAAATTGATTTTCTTTTGGCTTCTGGGTACTATGAAAACGTTAGTGACGTGCGGAGAAAGCAAGGATCCGAGAAAGTTTGGAACGTCTATGCTTTCCAATGCAATTGATCAGGTCGGAGCCTGAGCCAGATGGCCCTCGGCAACTGGACTTGGCCTCCCAGCCTCAGAAGGTCAAGCAGACCATGCAATGGAGGGAAGTGGGAAACGGTGATTCTTTCTTTGTGGCTGCATTGGGAAAGGAGGAAATGAAGATGGCCTGGCTTCCCAGCCTGGGGAAGGAAACTTCCACAAGGTGAGGGATGTTATTGTGAGTACTGAAGGAGTTCTGAGAATCTTCCTGGGAGGAGACAGGAGCTTTTCCCATGGAAGAGACCTTTTCTGAAGTCCTGGGAGTGAGGGGATCTGGTTAATTTGCTGAACAGCACCCAGTGCTCTGTGGGAAAACACAGAATGAGGGTGTAGGGGAGTAGCAGATATGGCCAAGTAACAATGGGCCACAATATACCAGTCCTGGCAGAAATGAAGATATTCTAAAGAGACAAGTGAGATCCTCCCTTTATTATCAAACTATTGTTGCAATGGTATCCATGGAGCTGGAATTTCCCCCAATGGTGCCAGAAAAACAGGAAGCCGGTCTCCTGGAAGAAGATTTCACAGTTCTGACAACTTTTCAGATAACCTTACCAGAAAGTCTGGAACCAGACAATGATGGGTCAAGGAAGGGTAGGACCACACCTTGAGATCTGTAGCCCAAAGGGCTCCTGAGACTCTTCTTTCTCACTGAGAGATGAAGACGGTTAATGGCGGCTATACGGGAGGGACTCGCAAGGCCCACCCAGAGGACCTATGGGCAGTTAATAGTAACTGGGGAATGAAGAGCCATTTCCTTCCGTTCTGTACTGCCCTAGGAAGATGTCAATACTCCAGAAGGCAATCCTGTGCTCCTATCAGCAACCCTAATTCAACCCCTGGGTCACCAAAAAAGAAAAGAGGCTAACTGGGCAAGGAAAGGGGATCAGCAGGAGTGGGGGAAACAAAAGAAGGTAGTGGGGAAATATGATCGATATATACACTATGCCATCATGAAACTCATTATCACACATAGTTGATATGCACTGATAAACATTATAAATATTTGAAAATTTCTACACTGAAATTTCTACACCATTTAGTTACAAAACAAATTACAAAAACCTCCCAAAGCTCACCGTGCCTCAAGTGAGTTTGCAATTTCGTGGCAGGTTGCATTCATCACTGTCCTGGGGCTGACAGGCAGCAGGTTGAGCATGCCTAGCCAGGACCTGTCTTATATTACCATGGAATCATATTTTCTTCCTGTCTCGTTGGTCCAGGTGGATTTTGCCCTAGCCTTGAACCTGGCAGTGCTTGGGTCATGGCAAGACTTTTGCCCAGTTAGATGAGAGTGAGGGGTATGCCAGTGTGATGACTCCCTGGAGGAAAGTCACCACAAGGGAGCTACAGGTGTTGTGGATGTCCTGGGGGCCATTTTCTTTGGTTCACATAGTCCTAGTGCACACCACTGAACTTCTGATTGCTCTGTAACATCATTTGTTCTAGCTTATTCTCTCTATCACCCCAAAGGTCTCAATTACATTTGATGACATAAAAATGCTTAGACTTCAGCTATGAGACCATTGATATCAAGCATGCTATTTAACATAGACAAGGTGGCATGGGTCTAGAGGAATAGCTCATTCAATAAGGGTGAGATGGTTAAGCATAAGGACCTAGTTTGATCCCCAAAACCCATTTTAAAAAGTGGGGCATAGTGGTACCTACTTGTAATCCCAGCATTGGGAGGATGGACAGGTAAATTCTTGAGACTTGCTAGACAGTCAGATTAACTGCTTCATGAGTTCCAGGCCAATGAGAGATCCTGCCTCAAAAAACAAGGTGGGGCTGAGGAGGTGGCTCAGCAGTTTAGAGCAATTGCTGCTCTAACAGATGACGTGGGTCTGATTGCCAGCACCCACAAGGTGGCTCAAAACTATCCTGACTCCAGTTCCAGGAAATCTTGACACCCCCTCCTGATCACTGAGGGCATCAGGCGTGCATGTGGCACATATACATACATGCAGACATAACTTTCCTACATGTAAAATAAAACAAATCATGGTACAGCAAGGTGAATGGAGCCTGAGGGATGGCACGCGAGGTCCTCCCAATGCTCATGATTGTGCGCATGCACCAACTCACGTATGTGCACACTCACTGATACAACTCCACACACAAAAGATGACTCTTTAAGTTTCTTGTCTCAGGAGCTTACTTGAGTTGCCTGTGAATATGATTACCCACAGGCCTTCTTAGCCCAAAAACACGGCAGACAGAGACTAGTTCATTTCTTAAGACACTGGCTCCCACCATGAATCCTGGATTCTGCAGAGATTTATGAGTTTAAGGGCTTCCAGACACATTGAATGGGATCACTGTTCATGATAAATGGATCAATGAAGTGGAAAAAGATACTAATTAAGCTCAGGAAACCTCTTTTAATCGGCGTGTCTAAATAATGAGCGTGAAGTAGTTTGTGGCATAAACATGGATGTTTTGCAAGTATGTAAATCAGCCCAAAGTAGTCAATGCCCCAAAGGAATGATTTTTTTCCTACCACTCCCATAGATCAATGCTATGGTCAAAGGTGTGGGTTTGTGTTTGGAGGACATTCACTGATATATTCAGGATCTTGTGTTCTGGAACAAAACAGGTAGACCAGGGGTGCTGTTGCCAGTAACAGGTGATGTGGTTTGTTCCAGGGCCCTTTAGGGAGTTCAGCAGGAAAAGACACCTGCAGGCAAACCTGAGGACCTGAGTTCAATCCTCGGGCCCGACATGGTGACAAGCGAGAACTGACTCCAATAGTTCTCTGATCACATGCCCACCACCATGGCATGCACACACCACACGAGCACATACGTGCACACGTGGGCGCATGCACAGACAAAGACACACAGACAGAAATAAATGCTTTTGGTTTGGGCTTTGTCTTACCACAGGGCTAGAAAGATGACCCAGAGATGAAGGGCACTTGATGCTCTCCCAGAGGACTAGAGCTGTGTTCCCATTACCCAATGGGGGAGCTCACAACCATCTGTAATGCCAGTTGCAGGAGATCTAACAGCTCCTTCTGGCCTCCAAGGCACCCTCATGTATGTGTATATACAAACATGCAAACAACACATACATATGTGTAAAATAAAAATAAATATCTTAAAGGCAATTTCAGAATTGGAATTGCTGGGAAAACTTGGAGGCTTAAAACCCTGGGCCCAGGAGAGTTTTGGCACTCTATGGGCCATTTAGGTAGAGCCCAGACTTCCCGTCTGAGGGTATGGAGTTTTTCTCACACATAAGCATATGGAGGCCTTGGTCTGTGGCCTATATGCCTTCTTCCTTTCTATGTTAATCTCAATGCCTCTCTTCCCCACACCCACTGTCCTGCCAAAGTACCATCCCTCCCCATGGCCCCTGCTGCTGGGGTCTTTGATGTTTCAGATTCTCTATTCTCTAATTTTACTTCCAGTCTTTCTTGCTTTGCTCTCCTAGACCCTCTTCTGCCTTACAGCTCTTAAGCCCCGAATTTGGACATATACTCACATTTTGTCCAAAGACAGGATCACCTTCTTTAGAGTCTCAGGTTAGGATGTGTGTTCTAATGTGGTCCCCGGTGCCACACACCCTGCTTCAAGGGTGTGTCTTCTAGTGCGGTCCCCGGTGCCACCCACCCTGCTTCTCTTCTCTGAAGACCACATCCTGAAGGTGATTTTGAGGTACCGTCTCTTGAATATAGAACAACGTCTCAAGATAGTTTAAGGTTGTCCCAGCTGTGGGTAGGGATGGGGATGTTAGTGGAAGTCAGGGAATAAGGATCAGGGATGCTGAGAACTGAAAAATACAATCAGGTTTTTCTCTGGGATTCCAGCCCACAAAAAAATGACACAGAAACTTATTATTAAGTATGAAAGCTAGGCCTTAGGTTAGACTTGTTTCTAACTAGTTGTTATAACTTAAATTAACCTATATTTTTAAATCTTCATTCTTCCAAGAGAGGTGTTACCTCCTCTCTGTACTGCCCATCCTACTTCCTCTGTGCCTAACTTCTTTCTCCTCTTCCTTTTTCTCCCCGGAAATCCTGCCTATCCTCTCCTGCCTAGCTATTGGCCCTTCAGCTTTTTTATTACACCAATCACAGCAGCACATCTTCACACAGCGTAGAAATATTCTACAACAGAAAACAAATATGTATGGCTGTCCTATACCTTCACCCCAAAGAATCATCCTGACCAACTCCAAAATGGCAGTGGTGCTGACCTTGAGAGCATCACCCATTTAAAGGAAATTTGAAAAGTTAAGAAAAGTTTTTACCTTAAATTATGTGTAGGTATGTGTCTGCATGTGGTTATGTGCACAAGATTTCAGGTGCCTGCAGAAGCCAATGGTGCCAGGTCTCCTGGAACTGGAGTTATAGATGGCTGTGAGCCACCTGATACGGGCAACTAGAAATAGAACTTGGTTATATCTTATATACAAGTTTGTGTGCCTTAGAGTATGTATGTGTACTATGTGAGTGTGTGTGTGGGGTCTTCTGAGGCCAGAAAAGGTGTTGAGATACCTGGAACTGGAGTTATAGGTATTTGTGAGTCTTCCAGTGTAGGTCTGGAAAAGCAATAAAGCCCACTTAACCTCTGAGCCATCTCTCTAGCCCCTTAGAGCATCGCTTAATGACTCTTCCCTGCACTGGCTCCAATTTCTCTCCAGTACCCCAGGTGATCCCATAGCCTTGTATAGGTGTCCTGCCTCCACCCCTCTTCCACCATCCCTCAGGAACCATCCCTTCCATAGGATTTCCCCCTGGCACAGCCTCTGTCCTAGGTCACTCCCAGTCACCTTGCTAAAACACCCTGACCCAAGCAAGCTATTTGTCTTACAATTCCAGGCTATAGTCGATCATTGAGGGGAAGCTGAGGCAGGAAGGCAAGCAGCTGGCAACATCCCATCCACAGGCAAAAGCGGAGAGAAGCAAACGTGTATCTGCTGGCTTGTCTTCCGTTTCCTCTCACACAGGGCAGGACCTCAGCCCACGAAATGGTGCTGCCCACAGGCAAGGTGGGTCTTCCCACCTCAGCTAAGGAAAACAAAATCCCTCACTGGCATACCTATAGGTGAACTCAGCAGAAGTGATGCTTTCTCCTATGACAAGTTTATATTTAAAATCTAGGTGGGTGCGGTGACGCATGTCTGGAATGTAGCAACTTGGGAGGCTGAGGCAGGATGAAGCCTGTGAGTTGAGGGCCAGCCTGGTGAGTTCCAGGCTGTCCTGTGTGGTTTGGGTCCTGCCTCCTCAAACAACAACAACCAACCACAACTTGTTCTTTGCGTGAGCGGGGGGCTTCAAGACAAGGTTTCTCTGACCTGGCTACCCTGTAACTAGCTTTGTAGACCAGAATGGTCCCAAACTCTGCCTCCCGAGTGCTGGGACTAAAGGCATGTGCCACCACACCTGGCCCATCACAACTTCTTAAGTAGACTTGGATGACAAAATCAGTCCTCCAAACAGACATGGACTCGGTGAGACTGCAGCTTGCACACTTAATTCTCGCCAGCAAGAGGGCAAATAAGACCCTATGTCCTTAGAGTATATGCATTCTTGGTCAGCGTTGCCCTGGAGTTTTACTGCTTGAAGTCACTTATGATTGCTAATAAATGAAAAATAACACCTGCTCGCCCCTCTCCAGCCCTATGGTGTTTTCCTCTCATCTGAAAGTGTTTTCTTGACCTTTGCTAGGTCACTTCTGACCTTGAAGATTCAGCTCAAGGAGCATTCTCCCCACACCCCAGCCCACTTCTGCCATGCCCTGCTGTGCTGGGTGAGTCGCTCCATCTTCCCAAGCTGTCCTGTCTCTAGGCACCTGTACCCACACTCACCACACAATGGCGACAGGCTAGCTATGATCACTGAACAGAGATTCCAGTTCTGCTGTGCACTGTGTGACCTTAAGTGACCCTACCCAACGGCCATGTGTGCTCCTTACTTGTAAAGCGAGCTTGAAGGGTGCCCGCCTTATTACGGTGTAAGAACAAAGCGGTTAATGCCTTGTTTGTCAGTGCCTGGCAAACAGTCAGCCATTCCTGTTGTTTACTGGTCTGTACACCACTCGTTTATAAACCGTGCAAGGGTAGAAATACATCTGCTCGGTCTACAGCGGGCGGTTGATAAACAGCAATCAGCCTTGCAGACTCCCTGAAATTAGAAACCAAGACAAATTTACATACTTATTTTCTCCCCATTCCTCTCTCCTTTCTTTCCTCCTCTCCCCTTCCCCTCCTTGCCCTCTTTCCTCCCCTCTCCTCTTTCTTTTCCCTCCTCTCCTTTCTTTCCTCCCTTCTCTGTTCTCCCCGCCTCTTCCCATTGGGAACAGGTTTCCTCTGAGGTTAAAACAGCCCCCCTTGCTTGGTGGGAAGTGCACTGAGCTATAGAATGGCTTTCAAGGAAGTGAAACAACAGGCTATGCCAAGGGTGGTGAGACACCTGTACCATCCTGCTCCACGGGTAAGAACAGAGCCCGTCTCTTTCCCCATCACCATCATGTTGTGAAACTATTAAGAAAACAATGAAATAGCAAGTATACAGCATTTGTTTTTCTAACCCACCCTTTGTTTTGTTTTGTTCTTGAGACAGAGTCTCATGTAGACTGGGGTGACTCTGAACTCCTTCTGTAGCCAAGGATGACCTTAACTTATGATGCCCCTGCCACCACATCCCAAGAGTTGAAATTACAGGTATGTGCCATCTGAGTTCAAGAACACATTAAAACGTAGGCTATTTTCTCTCAAGCAAAGTCAAGGGACAAGGTACTATAGTCACTTAAACCACATTATTAATTAGCCTGTGTTATTCCTCATCTCATGTTGGACAAAACAGATTATTAGGCTTGTGTTGTGTAAACAAACCCAAAATCTCAGAAAGTTAACTATATTGCACTTTTCTTATATGTGCTCCACATCTAGCCTGGGTTTCTAAAGATTCTGGGGACCCAAGTTTATGCTGCTTGGCTGGTGCCCCTCAAATGCCAAAGCTAGAGAAAGAATGATGAAGATCTGACCCCTGGCACTTCATGCTTCAGCATGGAAGTGATTATGCAAGCTACCACAGCTGCAAGCCCATTGGCTAGACCTGGTTTTGCAGCCCTTTCTCACTACGAAGAGGTAATGAGGACATTTTCTGACTAGAAAAAATATTATCATGCGGGTGAGCTCTAGACCCCCCATATACACAGCCTGGGATGCTTAAAATGAGTGCGCTTTCTCTCTCTCTCCCTCCCTCCTCCCCCCACCGTGTGTGTGCATGCATGTGTGTGTGTTGATGTTAATGTGTGTATATGTATGTGTGTGTTCATGTTAGTGTGTGTTAATGTGTGTGTATGTATATATGTGTTCATGTTACTGTGTACTCGCTGTCTGTGTGGGATGCTCTCCACCATGTTCTTTTTGGGGGGGTGGTGTTGAGACAGGGTTTCTCTGTGTAGTCCTGGCCATCCTGGAACTCACTCTGTAGACCAGGCTGGCCTTAACCTCAGAGATCTGCCTGTCTCTGCATTCTGCCACCACTGTCCCCCTTGTTTTTTAAGGCACCTTCTCTACTGGACTGGGGCTCATCAATTTCACTATGCTGTCTACCAAGAAATTCTCAAGGAACCAGCTGTCTTCTCTTCTCACTGCCACAATGGCAGGTGTGCACATCACACCAGCACAAAAACATACCAGCACACCTTCACACCAGCACACCACCACACAAGCACACCACCACACCAGCACACCTTCACACCAGCACACCTTCACACCAGCACACCTTCACAC
>NC_022013.1:3470036-3481512 GCF_000317375.1 Microtus ochrogaster | reverse complement strand
CTTCACACCAGCACACCTTCACACCAGCACACCAGCACACCTTCACACCAGCACACCTTCACACCAGCACACTGTCACACCGTCACACCGTCACACCTTCACACCAGCACACCTTTCACAACATCGCAGCAGCTTTTACACAGGTTCTGGGGATCTAACCCAAGCACAAAGCAAGCGCTTAACTGACTGGACCATCTCCCAAGCCCAAATGATAGGATTCCTAAAGCGCCTTCTGGCTGAAACATAGTCTGTGAAGAGGAGGTTCTGAGGAATTGCTGTCTCTTTCTCCGAGAAAGATATACTATTAACAAAGACCCCACCATACTGGGAAGAAGTGCCCTTTTGGCACCAGCTGAGGGGCTTTGTTCTAAATAAATAGGGAAGCCATGGAGGAGAGGATGCTTCAGAGAGCTGGGTCCAGAAATAGCCTTTTATTTTCAGCTAGAGTCAAACTGGAGCCTTGAGCAGGCTGGATATGTCTATTGCTTTTGGGAGATGCCAAAGATGTCTCTTCAATCAAAGGAGATATTAAGCGAAGCACAAAATTTTTTTTCTTTAATGTTTTCTGAGCTGCTCTCAGGTCTGGGCCCGGGCCCAGGAAACATTGGGATTGAAACTGAGACGTCGGGACTCTTGGCAGTGTTATGTTCTTGTTTGGCTGGATACAGCTCTTTATTTATTAAAGCCTAGGGCTCTTTAGGCCAAGGTTCTGTGTATTAATTTATGCAGTTTGCTTCCCTAGAGAGAATGCCAATTTGAATACCCCCAGCTTTAGATTGACCCAATTTGTAGCCAAGATACCAACTCTGAAGCTTTTTCTTTATCTGCTCCTATTATGCCTGTATAAGAGATTTGGGGACCATCAGAAAGGCCAAGAGTCTACATTTGCCCCTTCTTCCCTTTCCTCCTTCAGCATCAGAGCACAGTACGGTTTCCATCTTGACTCACGCAGTCTGTACTGCTCCAGCCCATTCTGTCCAGGCTGTATGCTCATGTGCAAAGAAGAAGACCCTGGTCCCTGTCCACAAGGAGCCAGCCAAGCCCAGGGAAGACAGACAAGCCACTACAGAGGGGTGTGACGTGAACATGAAGGTCAGGCTGGAGGATGGTGTCTCAGCAGCTAAGAGTGTTTGCTGCTCTTGTAGAGGACCAGCGTTTAGCTCCATCACCCATACCAGGAGGTTCCAGTCAGCTAAAACCCCAGCTCCAGGGGACCTGACACCCTATTCTGGCCTCCTCATGTGTATACATACAGACACAGACACATAAATAAAAATGAAGTGAGTCTATCTTTTAAAGGGTGTGGGTGGGGTTAGTTATGAAGATTGCTCCTAAAGGGCTCACCAGAGCTTTCTAAAAAAAGACCCTTTGTGTTACTCAGCCCCCTTCACTGTGACCAAGGTTTATTTTACCTCAAAGTTGCAGAGGTATCATTCTGTCTATGGGCCCATGGCAGATGCACTGCATCATGGGAAGAGTATGTGGAGGAGGATAGAGCTCACCTCATGGTGTCTGGGAAGCAAAGAAAAAGACAGGAAGGGACCAGGGTCCCCATTTGCTTAGCATGTGTGTAGATGTATGTGTGTATCTTTTTACAATGAGGCACAACTTTTTAAATTAAGTAAATAACTAGAGATATATCAAGTGTACAAAGAGAAAAGTGCAATGAACCAGGCCCTTCTACAACACAGAAAGGGGTTTTGCATGCCATCAATCCAATTATAGAGATCATAAGTGCTCAGATCTTAGAACCCCCCAAAACTGGAGGTGCCAAGAAGAATCGACGTGAAATTCTCACCATTCTACCAAGGGTCAAGGGTCTGAAACACGAGACCAAGAACCAGACTCAGCACTAGGTACCCCGGGGAAACCCTCAGGAGTGGAGCACAAAAGCCCCAGACAGTGCTACCTGGATATAGACAAGGGTCTCCAGGGTAAGAGCCATTCCTACCTGAATACAGACAAGGGTCTCCAGGGTAAGAGCCATTCCTACCTGAATACAGACAAGGGTCTCCAGGGTAAGAGCCATTCCTACCTGCATCTTTGCATCAAAATGGCAAAAAAAAATCCCCTGGGGTGTTGTAATAAGAGCGGCGGGCTACGTTCCTAGCACCCGGCCGCCCGCACGGCTAGCTTTATACCTGAAATAATTACACAGAAACTGTATTCTTTTAAACATTGCCTGGCCCATTAGTTCCAAACGCTTATTGGCTAGCTCTTACATATTGATCTAACCCATTTCTAATAATCTGTGTAACACCATGAGGTGGCTTACCAGGAAAGATCTTAACCTGCATCTGTCTGGAGTGGGAGAATCATGGCGACTGCCTGACTTGGCTTCTTTCTCCCAGCATTCTGTTCTGTCTACTCCGCCCACCTAAGGGTTGGCCTATCAAATGGGCCAAGGCAGTTTCTTTATTAATTAACCAATGAAAGCAACAGATTAGAAAGAAATCACTCCCACATCACTGAGGGGGACAAGGAAAGAGAGGTAGCTCAGGATAGCTCGGTGGTTAGGAGCACTTACTGATAGTTCGGAGGACTAGGCCCAGTTCCTGGCACCCACATCCGGCAGCTCCTGGAACTCCAGTTCCAGGATATCTGGCACCCACTTCCGGCTTCTTCAGGCAGCTACACATGTGTGGTGCGCACACACACATAAAAGAATACAGAAACAAACATGAGTGGCGGGGCTGGGGCTGGCGACAACTGAGGAAGAGACCTTACTCAAGCTATTGAGTAAATAATGAACAGAACCCTCAAGTGAGAACTCTCAAAGGAAAGGACGAGGACCCTGGCTTTGTAATCAAGAGGGCAGGCGAAATGCCGGAGAGGGCATCGGGTCTGTGTTCAGGAGAGTTAGCTGCTTTCTGGAACAGGAAGTGGGGGGGGGTTTCATTAAGCAAGAATATGAGAAAGAACAGGCTTGGGACAGTCATTTTAAATGTGTTCTTTTTCTGGACTTCCTTCAAGTGAAGCTTACAGAAGCATCAACCAAGTAAATGGAAACAATGATTTTCCTTGTGATTCTAGTGACTTTTGACTGGCGTGACACTATAATGACTGGTATAAACCATGTAAGATGCAACCTAAGAAAAACTGCTATATTTAAGCTAAACAATAAATTTTAAAAGTGATGTATCCTTCAAGCCGTAACTTTGAATGTGCCACCAGCGTGGCCCTCAAACCGTGGACCCCACTGAAGAGACTTGCTCATGTAGAGACAGCACAAATGGCCCAGTACTGCCAGCCTAGGGCTCCAAGGCTTCCTCAGTGTGGGAAATGTGCGGCCCGAGGTGGGCCCAGAGGAAGGTGAGATCAGAAACAGCCAGGGAAAGATAAAGAGGGAGTTCTCCACCTTTCTCCTGAGTGACAAGACCACTCTCCATTCTTCAGGGGTTTAGGGCTTAATACTAACTTTGCCTGTATACTGAGTCATGGGGTCCAACTCTCTGGCCTTTATTTATCTGTTGAGATGGGGTCTCAGCCATGTGTCACACCCTGGCTGACCTGGAACTTGTGGCCTGGCTTCAGGCTCCCAGAGATAT
Source organism: Microtus ochrogaster (assembly GCF_000317375.1). NCBI lineage: Eukaryota > Metazoa > Chordata > Mammalia > Rodentia > Cricetidae > Microtus > Microtus ochrogaster. Next base: position 3,477,964 of record NC_022013.1, on the reverse strand, counting down.
GTTTTCCTCTGCCAGCATATTGTTGTATTGAAGGCGTGCACTACCACACCCAGCTTAATTATTGTTGTTGTGTGTATATGCACATGTGTATGTGCGTGAGCATGTGTGTGCATGCACATGTGCATGCGTGTGCAGGCATGCATGCCCTGGACCACATGTAATGATCAGAGGACAGATTTTGGGAGCCAGTTGTCTCCCTCACTTGCTGTTTCTTCCACTCTGCATGCTCCAGGTTAGCTGGCCCACAAGCTTCTAGAAGTGTCTCCCATCTATACTTCCCACCCTGCTACAGGGATGCTGAGATTACAGAAGTGAGTAGCTTCAGGGGGTTGGACATAGGTCTTCGGGGTGTACATCATGTGCTTTTACCCACCGCACCATTCTCTGACCATGGCTCTGTGATCCTGACCAGTTGACTTCCTTCTGTTTCCTCCTACTGTAAAGTAATGCCAGTGGGATCTGTTTCCAGGGAGTTTCATGGTTTAATAGGAGTGAACTGTCCAGGGCTAGTGTGGCATGGAGAAATAGCTGAAACCATTACCTACTAGCATGGCAGCAGTGGCGTATGTGTGTATGTGGTACACATGTGTTTATGTGAATATATGTAGTGTAAGTGTGTGTGTCTGGAGGCCAAACGCAGATACCCTCTGTCTTCCTCAATCACTCGCCATCTTATCTTTTGAGACAGCATCGCTCAGTGAACCTGGAGCTTACTGATTTGACAAGGTTGACTGGCCAGTGGCTTACAGGGCTATGCCTTTCTCCAACCCCCAGCACTGGAGTTCCAGATGTGTGCTGCTCTGCCTGGCTTTTGTGCAGGTTCTGATGATTGGAGGTTTTCATGCTTGCCCAACAACCTACCAACTGAGCCATCTTGTTAGCTTGGCTATAATATTTGTATGCTTTTGGGGACCCAGCCTTGCTCCTGAGTGCATAGAGTAGACCTCTGGTATTCTCACAGAGGTAACCCAAAGGCTGCAGTGCGACTGAGAGATGTATACATGTGTAGAGTGGAAGAGGAACTCGACCTGACATCGCATCTGCCGAGCACTTAAGCAAGTAAGTAATGGCTGGAGATGTTGATGGAATTACAACAGGCGAGCAGAGGCTCGAGAGCTGAGAGCGTGATGGCGATCCTGCCAGTGCCACCTACAGCATGGAGCAGAGGCAGCGTGAGACCTAAGAGTGACTAGAACATCCCACCCCGAATGCCTCCAATATTGTCTGGTCTTGGGAAGAAAGCAAGGTCAGTCCTAGTTAGTATTCCTGTGAGAGACTTAATGACTACGGAAATCAGGCTACGGTAGCACATACCTGCAATTCCGGCACTTGGGAGACAGAGGCAGGCAGACCTTTGTGAGTCTGAGGCCAGCCTGGTCACATATTGAGTTCCAGGCTTGCCAGAGCTACATAGTAAGCCCCTACATGGAGTAGGGGGAGAGACAGAGACATAGAGACAGAGAAGCAAAAAGAGGCAGTTGGAATGGTTTGTACCCTAATGGCTTCAGGAACCTGTCTGACCTAGGACGCTAATGCAAGTCAGGCTTGATCAGTACAGAGCTGGGAGATCTGAGGCCCATGGAAATGGTTTGTACTGTGTGGCTTCAGAAGTTTCCTTGAGACTAGTGTTTGCCCAGAGCACCTATCTAAAGCCCTCGGCTACAGTGAAACCAAAGGACTCACAACGAGCAGGGAGAAGCACCAAGGGCCTAAACACATCCAAGGCAAGGAATGCAGAGAAAGCCATAAAGCCAGGATGAAGACTGAAGCTATCTGTCAAAATGTATGTGGTGGCTCATCAAGATAGGGGATGTCCAGTACGGCACACCACGCCTGTCTGTGCTCTATGCGCTGCCATACAGTTCGTGAACCGGGCAAGGGGCTGGAGATTGAAACATACAAAGACACACAGAAAGAGACACGCGTCATCCTTGAAACAGGAATGCCCCCCTATTGTGTACCAGAGCCACTTATATAGAGATCCTTAACTGATAGCCATGCCCCAGCCAAACCCACCAGAAACCACTCCCCTGCCATCAGGAACTCCTGAGGGTCTCGTGCTCAGAGCATCTGCAGGCTGTCTCGGAGCAGAGGAAAACAAGTTGTTTATAAGAAATTCAGGATCTGGGGGTTCACAGCTCCCAACAATCCAGGACTGGAGAAATATCACAGTTAGTGGTGTGCATCCTGTTCAAGCAAAGGACACGAGGTTCAGTCTCCAGAGTCTTTGTGAAGATGTCAGGTAAGGCAGCGTACACCTGCAGTCCAGCACTGGGGAGGCAGAAGCAGAAGGATTCCTGGAGCTCAGTGGCCAGCCGCTCTGTCATAATTATGGGTTCTAGGTTCAGTGGGAGACCCTGATAGCCAATTTTAGTTGTCAACTTGACTGGATCTAGACTCAACTAGACTCAAGCTGCTGGGCACTCCTGTGAGGGTTTTTTTTTTTTTTAATCTCGTTATTTGAAGCTAAAGATCTTCCTAAAGATCCACCCTAAATCTAGGTGGCACCTTCTGGCAGTTCAAATAAAAGGACATGGAAGAAAAAGCTTTTTCTTTTTGCTTGCTGATTCTCACTCTCACTGGCAAAGTCATCTATCCTGTTGTGGTATTCCCTGGCTGATAGTAGAATGAGCTTTTCCCAGCTTCCAATGTAGACAGGAGCAGCTGCTCTCCAGGGTCCTCTGGGCCATCAGATCAAGACTGCTGAGACATCTAGCTTCATGGGCTGAGGCATCCCTCTATCCAGCCCTTCAGACCATATCCTAGTACCCAATTTAATGATGCTCCCCAAATATATACATATTCTACCAGTTCTGCTTCTTTAGAAGCCTGACTAATACGCTTGTCTTAAAGGGGGTGGAAAGTGGAGTCACTGAGGATGTACATCCACATACACACACACACACACACACACACACACACACACACCTGCACACACTGTGTGCACAGGTGTCAAAGACAGACACAAGTTGAAAAACACAGCATCTTAGCCACCTCTTTAAGAGAGACACACGGAAGGGATGTTTAGATCAACATCTGACCCAAAGATCCTTCCAAACTTTATTAGTAATGGCAACTTGATTTGCTTCCTGCTGCCAGCCCTGCTGAGCTGGTGAATTTTCCTCAAGCATAAGGCTTCCCTGATTACTGTGCCAGGGTCTGCTAGTGCAGGTAAGAGCTGCCGGCGTGGTTCAAAGCCAGCTCCTGCTCCCACCTCACTCATGAAAGGCACTACTGGGCTTATGTATGAGCTAAAAACAGGGCAACAGAAACTCCCACCAGCTTTTGAAGTCACACAAACCAAATGCCCCTTCCTTCTCCATCACTGACATAACTTGCAATTTGTAGCCCCAAACATAGAGTGAAATACTGTTTCCTTCTTCACCGTGCTTGACAGGGGACAAAGGGAACAATAGAGACCTGAAAGCCCAAGAAGAAAAGAATTCAGATTCCAAATTAATTTAGGGGAGTTGTCATATACTTTGCTTGATGTGGAATTCCCCTCTGTATGCTGTGAATACCATTGATTAATATGCTTTGGTTGTATTGCAGTACAGAATAGGGCAAGGTAGGAATTCCAAGCAGATAGTGGAGGAGAGAGTAGGTGGAGTCAGTGAGAAGCCATGTAGCAGCAGCAGTAGACAGACACCTGACTCTGGATGGAACCTTACTGGTAGGCTACAACCATGTGACAATACACAGATTAATAGAAAGGGGTTATTTTAAGATATAAGAGCTATCCAATAAGAAGTGTGAGCTAATAGGCCAAGCAGTCTTGTCATAATACAGTTTCTGTGTGATTATTTTGGGTCTGGGCGGCCAGAAAACAAACAAGCAGTCTCCACCAACACTTGCTGCTGGGTTGAGCCTTGCTTCCAGGAGCAGGAAGGTTACCTTCAATAGACTCTTACTGTTGTGGGGAAATGAGGAGGTTTTCTGAGCTTCCAAAACTATTTATGACCTGTAAGAAATATTATCAGGGGCCTGAGAGATGGCTCAGTGGGTAAATCAGCTTTCTGTAAGGCTGACAACCTGAGTTTGATCTCTGGGACCAACATAGCAAAACAGGAGAGCACTGACTCCCGTGGGTTGTCTTCTGACGCCCATGGCACTTGGGTGCCCAGCATGCACATAAACAAACAAACACATAATAGAGTGTAATAAAAAAGAAATACTTTATATCACAACCCATTGCACACGTCAGTGACTGAAACATAATATCTGTAGAATGAATAAAGCCATTGTGGCTAATTGCTAGTTGCCCACCTCACGTCACCAAATGGCTGATTGCTGGCTGGGAAGAACTACATGCCATTAGTTCCTGGCACACAACCACTGCACACACAATAACACACCAGCAATTAAGACTGCTGAAGCAACATTGCACAAGACACATTGTGAACTTGAGCCCGTTCTAAATCTCAGGATTTTCAGATTAGGACAGTGGCAATGGGAAACCTAAAGGTCCTCTTTGCAGAATGTCATGGTATTTTGTAAGCTTGTTTCAGCAAACACAGTCCACCATGATTTAATCTTTTTGGCCAAAGGTGTCTCCTCTATTTTAAGTTACTGCCTTTTATAATTTTTTTCTAGCTCAATTTTTTTTTTTTGCTTCTATTGTGGAGTATCCACCAGAAAAGACTGCTCAGATGTGAGTTTAAGCCAATCAAAATTCTTTATCAGCCTGTCAGTGACAACACTACCTGTTCAGGGTTCCAAAGTCGCCCTGAGCCTTTTCAGGGTAGGGTTTCAAAAAAAAAATGCCCTGGGTTGACATAATTCAGTTAACAAGAACAGTTAGCCAGAAGCAGAACTACAGAAGCCAAAAGGCAAGGTTAGCACATTTAGTGACTTTCCCAAAACTGTGGACTTTGATGGATCAGACCTTTGTTTTCATTTTGGCAGGTAGTACGGTCTATCTGCTGAGTTTTACAGCCTGAATGGAACTTCCATCATGGAGTCAGTTGTGCTAAGGGCTGGAGGTCTCTTATGCTTCAGCCCAGTTGATATTTTTGTTTAGGAGCAGTTTTTACAAAATGCTAAAATAAAAAACAATTAAGTCTGATATGCTTTTAAATGATGTATGTGGGTGTGTTTAAATTTACACATCCGTAGGTGTTCTGAACAGTTCAGAACTTTCCATCATCCCTTAAAATTATTGTGCAAATAAGAGAATTGTATTTTGCATAGCAAGTCGCCACAGAAGTCAATGGAATTCCACGATACTCATTTCTCACAGTTCAGAGTTAGCAGCAAGGGAGATTTCTTGACTTGAATGTACAATGTGCCCCATAGGCTCATGGGTTTGAACAATTGGTGCTGTTTGGGGAGACTGAGAAATTTGGGAGATGTGGAGCCTAGCTGGAAGAAGTGGATTATGGGAGGTGAAGCTTAAGATTTTATAGACCTCCTTCACTTTCAGTTCTCACTTTGCTTCCTGGTCCAAGAGCTGCAAGCAAGCAGCCACATACTTCTGCAGCCACGGCTCCAGTCAGTCGGGCCACTCTGCCTCCTCTGCCAAACTATGAGCCAAAATAAACCCCTCCTCTTTTAAGTGGCTGGTTGTCAGGGATTTAGTGAGAACACCAACAAAGTACTGAACACAGAGAGTGCTTTTAAACTATTCTCGCAGAGTGCCTGGGTGCACCTCTGAGCTGGGCCTGCCTAGGTCGGCTTTGCTTTCTTTCGCTCTCATCCATCGTGTGGAGATCGCGGTGTCGGGTTGGTGGAGCCTACCTTCTTGATGCTGCACGAGAAAAGAAGGACATTTGGAAGAGGTTTTAACGGCATCGCTTTGGCCTCTTTCTTTTAGACAAAGCAAATCTAAGGGTCCAAACTAGAGTCTAGTGGTGAGGAAGATAGCGCAGCCACAGACTCAGAGCATTGAAGTATCACCTGGTAACAGACGTGGCTCCCAGGAGAGGTCAGGAGGTGGAGTCTGGGGTGGGCTGCACAGCGCATGCCAAAGATGTCCACATTCTAATTTCTAGAAACAGTGAATATTATCTGATCTAGCAGAGGGACTTCACAAAAATGATTAATTGGAGCTTTAAAAATTACATACACTTATTTATTTTTTTATGAGTGTGGAGGTAATTGTTCCATAGTGTGTGTGTGTGTGTGTGTGTGTGTGTGTGTGTGTGTGTGTGTACATATGGGAGGTCACAGATTCAGAAGATAACTTGTGGGAATTTGTTCTCTTCTTCTATCACATGGGCCCTGGAGATTGAAATCAGGTCCTCAGTCTTGATGACAAGCACCCATACCCACTAAAACATTTCCTCCAACCCTAAATTGTGAGGTCATACCCCAGCCAACAAGCTAAAGACACAGCCACCACCTGTGTTATAATAGAAGTCAAATATAATCCTTGTCTTTGGGTGCTTGCTCCTAAGGGCACACCCTCTTGATCAAGAGTAAAGTTTATCTTGTGCAAATACTTCATTTGATATGGTGTTCTCTTTTTTGTGCCCTCAAATTTATGTCTAACGAATGAGACACACGCTGGGAGGAGAGCTGAGGTGGTGTGGATCTATGGATTAAGGAATTGGGCCAGTGTCCAGAAGCAATGACCTGTGAAGCCTGCAGAAGAAGCACAGCTCTGCCTCTGTGTGTGTATGGGTGTGAGTGTGCATGATTGTGTATGTAACCATACGTGTCCATGTGTGTGTGATCATACTGTTCATGTATGTGCTCATGATTGTGTGTTTGTATATATTCATATGTGTGCTTGTGTGTTCATGTGTATGTGTGTATGATTGTGTCTATGAGTTCATGTGTGTATGTGCTTGTGTGTTCATATATGTATTGTGTGCATGATGTGTGTATGTATTTATATATGTGCACGTGTGTGCATGGGTGTGTGTGCGTGTGCGCATGTGCAGGTCAGAGGACAGCTTTCAGCATTGTTCTCAGATACCACCCACCTTTACAGTTGGTTTTTCAGTGGGTCTTCTTGTTGACCTGGAACTTGCCAAGAAGGCTAGGTTAACTGGTCAGTGAGTCCCAGGAATCCACCTGTCTCTGCCTCGCCAGGGTGTGAGCACACACCATCTCACCTAGAATTGTTTTTAAACACAGGATACAGGGATTGAACTTAGGTCTTCATACTTGTCAGGCAAGCACTTTGTACACTGTTGTCCCAGCTCCACTGACAGGATCTTGATTTTGTCCTTCTGGAATACAGCATGGTAAAATTGCAAATCTGTGCTGTTTTCAGCTAGTGTGTTTGTGGCAGTTTGTGCCACCAAGATAGGTTCCTTATCAGACAGACAGGTTTCTGGGGGTTGGCTCAGCAGTCAAGAACACTGTTGCTCAAGTTGCAGAGGAGCAAGGTTTGGTTCCCAGGAACTCCACTTTCCAAACACATAGTAACAACAATAAGTTCCAAACAACAGATTTGATCAGTGCATACTGTATGCATGTAGTGAGATGTAACTGACATGTTGTGTCCTATACACATTGTAATGATTACATGATTTAAAAAAAAAAACAGGCACGGTGGCACACATCTAAATTCCCACAACCCAAGCCTTTGGGAAGTAGATGTAGATGGATCGCAAATTCAAGGTTATCCTCAGACAGGGACTTTGAGGCCAGCCCAAGCTATCTGAGACTCTGTCTCAAAAAACAGACAAACAAACAAACGAACAAAAAACCCTAAAGGCCCAAAATATTTTAAGGGCTTTTTAACTAACAAATATTAGTTATACATAATAATAGGTTCCACTATGACATTTTCAAGTGTAAATAATGTATTTTTATCATAGTCATACCCATTAACCTCCCTTGCCCCCTTCCACTCCTGCTATCCCCCCTCTTCTTTCCAACTGGTTCTGCTTCTATTTTCAGTGTGTGTGTGTGTGTGTGTGTGTGTGTGTGTGAGAGAGAGAGAGAGAGAGAGAGAGAGAGAGAGAGAGAGAGAGAGA
>NC_022013.1:3462856-3469936 GCF_000317375.1 Microtus ochrogaster | reverse complement strand
GAGAGAGAGAGAGAGAGAGAGAGAGAGAGAGAGAGAGAGAGAGAGACCGAGACCCAGTAGTTTCAGGAAGGTTATTCATAGCAACATGAGCACCCTATCAGTGGCTACATCTCTGAAGATGTCTCTCTCCCTTTAACCACTCACTATGTATATAAATCCTCAGGGAAGAGTGAACCAAAATTATTGTTTTCATCTTTAAGGCGGTGAATGTTAAGCACCTTGGGTTGTCACACATAGTATACATAATAAAGAACTATCATACTCCCCCCATAAATTTGTGCAATGAACCTAAATAACTAATAAAATTTATATTAAAACTCTAAGCAGCCTATCATCTTCTATGGAGGAATTGGGAGCTTGCACCACAGGGCTAAAACTCAAAGGGAGGGAGGGAGAGAAAAAGAGCTGGAGACCCTGAAACAAAACGCCCAGCAGCAGTTCTGCCATCCAAAGGGTCAGAAGGGCAGGGCGTTTCTTTAAAAAGACACTGCTATAAATTATAGAATACATCTAGCTTCTTTTTCCAAGTTTTCAAGAAACAGCAAGTAAGAAGATGGGTGGGCTATTCTGGGATGTCTTCCTATAGTTGAAGGAAAGATGCTTACGGTAATGCTATTTTAAGTGTTTTCTTCAGGATTACGTTATTCTTTAGAAACGATTTCGGCCACAAGTCTTATATTGATCTCCTTTTCGCTAATAAATAATCCTATAACAGGTTGGAGTTTCTTTCCCTCCTAGAACAAGTACCCAGGGTTGCCCACTGCTACTTAGAAGGACTTTTCAAATGTCTGGACCCTTTTCATCTTTTTAGACTTGATAATCCAAGTGACTTCTTTTTAGGTTTATGCCTTAGGATTGCACAATAGCTATCATGGCTCCAGGCTCCAGGACCTCAGTTCAAGGACATGGAGCCTAAAGGGGCTTGAAGTAAAAACCAACCATCCTTTCCAACAGAAACAGAGGAACTGGAGGTGGCACTCACCGAGACCTACAGTTCCTGTAGCTGCTCTCCTACTGCTACACAGTTGCATCAACATGAAACAAAGGGCAGAGAGTAGAGTTCTTGCCTAGCAAGTAAAAGGAGCTAGTTTCATCCCTAGCACTACCAATAGAAACACTAGAAACAATGTATTTTGGCCAGAGATACATTAATCCTTTAATCCAGCACTCCCGAGGATCCCTGAGTAAGAGGCCAGCCTGGCCTACAGAGGAGTTCCAGGTCAGCCAGGACTACACAGAGAAAAACCCTGACTGAAAAAAACAACAAAACAAACAAACAATGGATCTTTCTCAATTCCTTAAAAGACATGCCCTTAAATGTCATTGGCCAGAACTGGGTCACATGCTCCTCCAATCCTACTTTCCAGCTGTATCATAGAAAATGTGGAACACTCCACACATTCTTACATTTTCTTCTCTCTGTGACACCGAGGTCTTTGCGGCATCCCACCTTTACAAAAGGACTCAGGATCTTCCACAAGAGGCTCAGGGAACAGCTAGGGGTGTAGTTCAGTTGGCAGAGAACTCCTCTCCTATGCCAAAGCCTTTTGATACCTGGCACATAAACAGGCATGGTGACACATGCTTGTAATTCTAGCACTTGGGAGGTTCTCAAAAGTTCAGGGTCATCTTTGGCTACCTAGTGAGCTGGGTTTGAGGACAGCCTGGATTATAAGAGATCCTGTCAGGGAAGAAGGAGGGAGGGAGAAAGGGAGGGAAGAAAGAAGGGTCAGCAAGATGACTCAGCTGGCAAAGACATCTGCCAGCAAATCTTAAGACCTAAACTTGATTTCTGGATCTCATATATGACTCCACGAATTGTTCTTTGACCTCCACAGTGCTTCATGGCACACACACACACACACACACACACACACACACACACACACCAGTAGTGGGGTGAGAGTTCGTTTGGCCTGGGAAGCCCACAGAGGGTCTGAGGTGTGTGCACCCCTCACGTCACTTGTTATTCTCGAATGTTCCTTTTAGCTGTTCTCATCAGCAGGCATGTTTTGAAATAAGTGTGTGGTTGCCCCGTGAGCAAGGTGACTTTATAAGACAGTGTCTCACAAGACTCATTTTGGTTTTGCTTCTCATATATCTTGACCTCCAGCTGCTAAAAACACAGGTTATGCTGCTCATTTCTGTTCATCTACTTGAGATGGCGTACACACCCCTGTTCCATGTGTAGTTTAGCCACAAACTCAGGATTTGGAGATCATTACTAGTTTTTATTATTTGATTATTTTTCTTTACATTTATTTGCTCCTCCTGTGCACATGCCACTGAGCATGTATGGATGTCTAAGGACTACTTGTAGGAGTTAGTTCTCTCTACCATTTGAGGCTCTGGGACTGAACTCAAGTCGGCAGGCTTGACTACAAGAACTTTTCCCCACAATCTCACTGGTTCAACTCCACACAGCTACCCTCTTCCCATGGTCCTCATAATCCTTAGTTTCTTCTGGCTCTCCCTAAAATTTGATTTGGCTACTTTAATTCATATGAAATCAATTATCATTTAATACATATCTTATGGTGCTAGGGATTGAACCTAGAACCTTCTATTTACTCTACCGCCAAGCTATTTCCCTGACCATGAATTTAATGAAATTTAGCTAGTATAGCCCAAAGGTCACATATGAAAGCTTTAATTTTGTTTCCATTTCCTTTTTGCTTCTGGAGATTATACCCAGGACTTCATGTATGCTAGAAAATGCTGTGCCATTCGGCTATAGTCATGGGCCCCCACCCCAAAACCTTTCTACTGTGTTTCAGCTCTGGCTGTAATCAAACTAGATGACCCTTCCCTGATGCACTTTTTTCCCCAAGAGCTATAGCTCTTGATTCAAATGTCAATCATCCAGCTACTTAATTAGAAACAACCAGAACTTGTTCTGACTGATTTAAGGAGGAAAGGAATTTCTTTTTTTAAAATATTTATTTATTTATTTATTATGGATACAATATTCTGTTTGCATATATGCCTGCTAGAAGAGGACACCAGACCTCATTACAGATGGTTGTGAGCCACCATGTGGTTGCTGGGAATCGAACTCGGGTCCTTTGGAAGAGCACACAGTGCTCTTGACCGCTGAGCCATCTCTCCAGCCCCAGAAAGGAATTTCTTTAGAAGAAAGACAGGCATCGCCTCGGTGGCTAGCATCTCGAAACAGCACCCAAAGCCATACAGCACGAGCACTGGTAAGGTTGGGGTACCACCACCTCAGCATCTCGCCACACACGAGCACAGTAGGGACTGGGTACCACTGACTTGTCCAGCTCAGCCATCACCTTAACCAGCACAGGTTCAGCCTTCTCCAAGAACACAGTAGATAATCCCTCTGGGCAGGAAGGTGATTCAAGCCCAGGCAGAAAAGAAAGCTACAACAAAGCAAACACAAGCAAAAATCCTGTTGCTGTGGGGGTAGTGGTGGCACCTAACAGAGCCCTGATCGAAGACGAAAACGCATGGGACACAGTTTTATACGTGTTATGATCACAATTGTTATTTGCTTGACATTTCAATAGGCCAAGAAATGCGGCTTCCATCTACCCCACACACTTTAGTGTCCGCTCTGTTCTTTATCTCTTCTGGGTTGTCTAATGTGGGCAGCAAGGCACAGAAGATCCCAGGCTTTGGGAACAAGTTCACTTTGGATTCTAGTCTTGGCTAAGGGCCTTAGCAATAGTGCTTGTGGGTAGGTATGCTAGTTACCTTTTCTAAATCTGTTTATGGGACACAATAAACTCTGCCCCCTGAAGTGTTATAACAATAAACGTAATTCTCAAAGAGAGGTGAGGAAACAAAGGATAACTGTGTGACAGAGCATGTTTACTTATGCTGATAACTGAGCAATTATCCACCGTGTGGCACCTGGAACAAATATCTGGGCGGCCATGGAGCAATATAATTCAGAATGACTTAGCAACCCATACCGGTAATGAGATGACAAAAATCCAAGACATCCATCATCCTTTCCACCTGACAGCTTGCTGGCGTTCTCCATCCTCCTGTTATCCTGGCTGTTCTCAGCCACTGACCTCGCCAGGGCAGCTGTGACTCCTAGCAAGGGACCCCTGAGACCAGGAGGCCTGTTGACTGTTGAGGATCCGGCATGGGAAGAGGAGGTGAGGAATGTCACTGGACTGTCCCTTGAGCTTCCTATCACTCCCTCCTGAATCTCCACAGGATGTATCCGTGTCTGTGTTTGTAGTGTGCTCGCTGGTTTTGACTGTCAACTTGACGCATCCTAGGAATAGGGAAGTTCAGCTGAGGGACTGCCCAGCCTGGATTGGCCTGTTGCCATGGTTTTGAGAGATTGTCAATTAATAAACGACGTGGAAGGACCAAGACCACCATGGGCTGCCCCAACCCTGGATAACACGGGTCTGTGATGAAGTCAGAGAACGAGGCAGCATGCAGTGCTCCCACATGGCTCCTGTCTTGAGTTCCTAGCCTGAATCCTCCCAGTAATGAGTTGTGAGCTGGAGGTGTAAGTCAAATGAACTCTTTTCTCCTAAGTGGCTTTTGGTCGCGGCATTAGTCATAGTGATAGAAGGAAACTAGAACACCTGTAGTCTGCCCCAGTTGCATAGGGTCCTGTGGTCTTGGGAGACACTAGGGTGTATAAATCATAGAGGATTAACCGAAATGTTATATACAGACTGTATAGCTATGAGGAAGTCACCATCTGTGCTGAGGTGTGGCTGGTTCAAGATCACCTTTTCATATAGGTTCTGGGGATGAAATTCAGGTCCCCTCATTCATACAAGCGAGCACTCTACTGACTAAAGTATCTAAGGAACCTCTCACCCCATACTCTGTATAAACCCAATAAACTCACGTATTCCCCACGTTGGACTTTGGTAGGATTGTACTTTGTTTTGTCACTGGTGTCCTGTAAGGAGGGGGTGGAGTTTTGATTATATTCATGCAACACATCCACTGTTCATGAGTGATGGAAAAGGTAGAAACCAGAGCGCATGGACTTGACCCTCAGCCGGAAGGCTTTCCCCACAGAAGCCCCAAATCTTACTAACTTTGTAGTAAATGCTCTCCCAGGACACACAGATGTGACGTAGAGATGGACTAGCTCTTTTCTAGTCTCCACCTTCCACTCTGTAAGGAACAGTCCTCTTGCAATTCACACAGTGTATTACAGTCCGTGTGTTCGTGTTCCCTTGGAGATCAGAGGTCAACCTTAGGTGTCCTTTTGCAGATGACCTAGTTTCTTGAGGCAGGATCACTCACTCTTACCTGGAACTCTCCAATTTGGCTAAGTGGGATGGCCAGCAAGCTCTAGGGATCCCCAGGTTTCTTTCTCCCCAACGCTAGGATTACACGCATGCTCTACAAAGCCTGGCCTTTTTCATGTAGGTTCTGGAGACAGAATTCAGGTCTTCATGTTCAGACAAGTAAGCACTCTACTGACTGAAGCTTCTATCCATCTCCAGTAAATTATCGCCTTTACTCCATAGGAAGAACAATTAAAGTAATGTTGTCTCCCAAGAATGTGCAATATATTTAGGTAAGTAAGAAGAATACATAAGACAGAGAATACGCACATGCATACACATAAATTTAATATTTTATTTATATCGTACTTTATTCCTTTATATGCATATTGCTTTGGGTTAAAGAATCTGAGGTAACTATATAGAACATCCTATATAAAGTTTAAGTAATTAATGTCTTTCAGGCAACTGGGTTGGTACAGTTGGGAACCATTCGTGGGAACTTGGCTTTCAAGAGAATCTATTATGATTCGAGTCTGTACCCAGCACAGAAAGTCCTGGCCACCAGATGTCACCATTTTTCTTGAGACATTTTCTACTTAGGGAATGAGAAGAATAGCACCTCAGAACGTTCCTGGGGTTTCCAGGAGAGCTCCTTTCTTAGGGTATTGCTCTGCCCACCCAGATTTCCTCGCCATCCTTGGACACCACTTGGACTGTTTTTGACAGCTTTTTGGAAGCTCACCTGAGCCAGCCTTTTCCTCCAGGTGGATGTAAAAAGGAAGGCTGATGTTATTTGTGTATATCCCTGGGAGCTCCGTGAAAGAGGCAACACCACAGGTGTGTTCTATGAAGACCCTGGAGTCAAGAGCACACACACTGCTTGTATGTCCCAGTGGACTACTTTACAAAACTCAGAAGAGGAACTCAATTATTTCTAGTTAAAGAATTTCAAAATTCCATAGCCCCCAGGTTTCAAATGATTCTGCTGGGTGTGGGGTGGGAGGGCAGGTTAGGGTGAAGTCATCCTAAGAATGAAGACCCCAAGGGGTTTGCAAAGCAGGATTGAAGGAATTCTGCAGGAGAAACCCTTATAGTGTAATTGGATATTGTGACTGCTCACAGGGGCAGGGCTTCCTGTCATTTACACCCTAGATAATCCACCAGTCCGCCCTCCTTCCATTCCAGATAACACTTAACCAGGATCTATAATGCTCCATGATGTAAAAGCATGGCCAGCTCCCTGGAGGGCAGACTGATTTAATATTTCATGCTAGTCAGTGTTTCATTGTGGTGCCCTCAGGGCAGGGGATGTGTTTTATTTCTTTTTGAATTTACAGCAGCACGGAGTTAAGCTGTCCAGGCTGCTCATAAAATGCAGACAGAGCAGAGAAAAGAAGCACATTAGAAGATTGTGTGCCTACTGTGGACCAGTCATTGCCAAATCCTTTACAAATATTTCATTCCACCTTCACAATAACCTCATGAAGCAGCCGTTATTACTCTCATCAATAGAACTGCCGAGAGGAGCTGGAGAAATGGCTTGCCCAGGGTCACAAAACTAAGGGCCCCGTAGGTCTGGTGCTTGTAATCCCTGCATTCTGGAGATGAAGGCAAGAGGAACCGGAATTCGAGGTTATCCTGGGCTTTAAGCAAGTTCGTGGCCGGTTTAGGCTAGGTGAGAACCCCCCCCCCCCCCCCGCATTCAAACAAAATCACAAAAAGTCACCAAATAGATTTTTTTTTTTAAAGAGAGAGAGAGAGAGAGAGAGAGAGAGAGAGAGAGAGAGAGAGAGAGAACAGAAATTCCAACTGCTACTGCCAATCTAGTCTACAAAGTAGA